>NC_083343.1:36367912-36517059 GCF_019175385.1 Lycium barbarum | reverse complement strand
AGAACGCAGCCCCCCGAAGAATGGGGGTCAGTACGGAATATGTACTGAGTATATAAGGCATGAAATACGGTAAAAAGGATCATAACTGAAATAGGGAGTACAGAAAACAAGTACAATGTCCAGAATACCAAAACACTTGCCCTTTTGAAAAATAAATCATGCATGTCAATATCATATATCATACCCGGCCCATTATGGGACTCGGTGAACATGGTCGCCACACCATCCTTGGCGCCATAACACATCATAACTCCATAAACACATCATAACGCCATAACACAGCATAGCTCTATAAACACATCATAACGCCAACACAACATAACACCATCATATATATATATATATATATATATATATATATATATATATATATATATATATATATATATATATCATATTCCGGCCCTCTAGTGAGGGACTCGGTGAACAATGCAGTGAGACTGTGCACGATAACATGCCCGGCCCGGGACTCGGTGAAGGACATATTCAGGCATGCACGAGCAGAGTAGTAAGCAACCATATGCAATTTAAAAATTTATTAAGACTCAAACAGAATAAGAAGAAGGGGTTAACACCTGAGTATCAATAGCGACAATCATATCAAGTATCCCTCGAATGTCATTATAAATTATATCAAAAGAGCCTTAGGAACCATAGACATGTATCAATTTAATATGAAATAGCTTATAGAAGTCAAGGACATGAGTTATCGTAGGGTCTTCTAAGAATAGGAGCTTATATATATCGACTACTATCCAACGATAGAAAACTTGAGAGGGAAGCTCAATCATTTTAAAAGTTCTAACATCAAGAAGTGAATAGGAATCATGAATCACACTCGAAACTTGTGAATGGAATTACCCCAAAGCTCATATCATTCGTCACTTATATCTAAGACATGCCAAAAGAAAGAAGGGACAACTTTACATACCTGTTAACGATTAATCGTAATCTCGTTCGCTTCGTCGCCTCTTTAGCCTATTTAATATAAAAGTAACGCTATCGTTAGTAACTATACTTTCTAGTTCGTAAATTTGTAGCCCATCGCTTATAGAACTCATTCTTTAACTTATACTTTCTCAATTAGGGTTTTTCATTAGTTAAGGACTTAACGGAAATCAGGCAGCATTTCCCCTGTATATTCGCCTAACCCGAATTTCCAATTATCCTCCTGTTATCACAAAAATGCCAACAACAACATATGGACATAATCATACCTTCAATCCTTTCAATTCAATAAGAATAACAATATGTCCACAAACAACACAACTTTAATTTTAACTATCTAATTCCTTCATTTTTTTTACCATATACTCCATAATAACAACAACCATAATGCTACTTAAAATCAATTCACCATTCTTAATCAAAACAGCCCCCTACACGGCTCAACTTATACTTCAACATCAACATATATAACCCTTTATAGTCAACACACATCTATCACATTTTACAAGTTTAAACTACCTCCAAAACATATAGAAAAAGATTGAATCTTACCTTAATGATCTTGATTCCTTAACGTTGTCTCCTCCAACGATTCAATTCACGTTGAAATATCTTTGAACACCAACAATTTCTTAGAATTCAAGCTCCCAAACTCACCCTCACTAAAGGTCACTCTCTCGGCCAACAATGGCTATGGCCGAGAGCCCTTTTTTCCTCTCCATCTCCATTTCTTTTTTTTTTTCACTTTGATTGTAAATATTGAAATGATGATTATGAGTCATCTTGGTGATTTATATATGAGCCTCCTAGGCCCTACACGTGCCCTCCTAATCTGTCACCTATTTTCCTTTTTTTTTTAAATTAATTAATTCGGGTGGGGCCCACTATAGTAATTAGGTTAATTAGTTTTAATTAATCACCAATTCTTACTTAATAATCTAGTCACAATTAATTAACCCTAATCTCTAATAATATTTCTACCCTAAATAAAATTTATAAACAATTTATGTCTTAATTAAAATTGAAAATTAAAAGTTCTTATTTCGTATCCGAAAATGATCCCGTCTTTAACTTGAGTCGATTCTCTTGCGAATAACTCGACGTATAAATATATGGGATATAACATCCTTCCCCCCTTTAGAACATTCGTCCTCGAATGTTGAATTGGTCCTGTAAGGTCTTATAAGAATTTTTGGGAAGTCTCCCTTATCGTTATAACATATAGTTTCATCGGTCAATCAATATAATCAAGTGAGGAGTTTAAGTTACCTGTAGGCGTAGGGAACAAGTAAGGGTACTTATTCTTCATGTCCTCCTCGGCTTCCTAGGTCATCTCTTCTCTATTGTTGTTTCGCCATAATACCTTGACGGAAGCCACGTCTTTGGTTCGCAACCTCCTAACCTGCCGATCAAGTATGGCTATAGGCTGATCCTCGTAGGATAAATCCTCTGTCACCTGGACATAATCTATGGGAAATACTCTGGAAGGATCGCCTATATATTTGCGAAGCATTGACACGTGAAAGACTGGATGTACTGCTTCCAAATCAGACAGTAGGTCCAACTCGTAGGCAACCCGGCCTACCCTACGGATAATCTGATAAGGCCCAATGTACCTCGGGCTTAGCATCCCTTTCTTTCCGAATCTCATGACACCTTTCATGGGTGACACCTTCAAGAATACCCAATCACCAACTTGAAATTCTAAGTGTCGACGCCGATTATCTGCATATGCTTTCTGTCGACTCTGGGCTGCCAGTAACCTCTCCTGAATAATCTTTACTTTATCAACAGCCTGCTGAACCATGTCTGGGCCTATTAACTTAGTCTCACCAACATCAAACCAACCAATAGGCGACCTGCACTTCCTCTCATACAAGGCCTCATACGGTGCCATCTGAATACTCGAATGGTAGTTATTATTATAGGCAAACTCAATAAGTGGAAAATGATCATCCCTGCTACCCCTGAAATCAATAATACAGGCTCGTAACATATCTTGTAATGTCTGAATGGTACACTCGGCCTGTCCGTCAGTCTGAGGATGGAATGCTGTGCTAAGACTCACTTGTGTCCCCAATCCCTCTTGGAAGGATCTCCAGAAGTTTGTTGTAAACTGGGCTCCTCTATCGGAGATAATAGCTGTGGGAACCCCGTGAAGTCTCACTATCTCCTTAAGGTATAACCTAGCATAGTCCTCAGCTGAATACGTAGTCCTGACTGGAAGAAAGTGGGCTGATTTTGTCAGCCTATCAACGATAACCCAAATAGAGTCATATCTTCGCGGAGTGCGAGGTAAACCTGTGACGAAGTCCATATTAATTACCTCTCATTTCTAGGTTGGAATCTTTATCTCCTGTAATAATCTACCGGGCTTCTGTTGCTCGACCTTAAGCTGTTGACAATTCGGGCACTGAGCAACAAATTTCGCTATATCATTTTTCATGCCATCCCACCAATACAAACATCTGAGGTCATGGTACATCTTCGTTGACCCTGGATGAACAGAATAACGGGCATAGTGTGCCTCTCCCATAACCTGTTGCCGTAACCCTGCAACCTCAGGTATACATAATCTGCCTCTGTATCGTAGCACTCCGTCAGGTGCAACTTTGAATGGGGTCTCCTCCTTCTGAAGAGCCTCCTCTCTGTAATGTACAAGAATAGGGTCCTCGTACTGGCGTCTCTTTACCTATTCTATGATAGAAGACTCAGCAACTCCTCGAACAGAAACTCTACCGTTATCTGAATCAGCCAAACGGACTCCGAGATTAGCTAACTGGAAAATCTCATGGATTATCTCCTTCCGTTCTGGTTGTACATCTGCCAAGCTACCCATAGATTTATGGCTGAGTGCATCTGCTACAACATGTGCTTTCCCTGGGTGGTATAGAATGTTAACATCATAGTCCTTCAGCAATCCTAGCCACCGCCTCTGCCGCAAATTCAGCTCCTTCTGCTTAAAGATGTATTGGAGACTTTTATGATCCATATAAATATCAACATGCACGCTGTATAAATAATGTCTCCATATCTTCAAGGCATGAATTACCGCTGCTAACTCCAGATCATGAGCGGGATAATTTCTTTCGTGCTTTCTGAGCTGTCGGGAGGCATAGGCTATACCTCTGCCATGCTGCATCAACACACAATCTAATCCAACGCCTGAGGCATCACAATAAATAACATAGCCATTTGGCCCCTCGGGAAGTGTTATAACTGGAGTCGTAGTCAACTTATCCTTCAGTAATTGGAAGCTTCACTCATAAGCATTAGTCCACTGGAACTTAGCTGCCTTCTATGTTAGCCTTGTTAAAGGCGCTGAAATCGAGGCAAATTTCTCTACGAACCTCCTGTAATACCCTGCTAGCCCCAGAAAACTACGTACCTCAGTAGGTGTCGTAGGTCTAGGCCAAGTCTTCACCACCTCAATCTTCTGTGTATCTACCCGAATGCCATCAGCTCCAATAATATGCCCCAAGAATGCTACTGAAGTCAACCAGAATTCACATTTAGAGAACTTAGCATTTAACTTCTGGTGCTGAAGTACTCTAAGCACCGCCCTCAGATGGTCCGCATGCTCCTCTTCTGATCGTGAGTAGACCAGAATATCATCGATAAACACAATCACAAACATATCTAGGAACGGCTTGAATATTCGGTTCATCAAATCCATAAATACTGCTGGAGCATTGGTCAGCCCAAAAGACATCACTCTAAACTCATAATGTCCGTATCGGGTCCGGAATGCAGTCTTCGGAATGTCTGTCTCCTTTACCCGCACCTGGTGATAGCCTGACCGCAAGTCTATCTTCGAGAAACACTTAGCACCCTGCAACTGGTCAAATAGATCATCAATTATGGGGCGGGGATATCCATTCTTTATCGTCACTTTATTCAGCTTCCTATAATCGATACATATCCGCAACGACCCATCTTTCTTTCTCACAAATAGTACCGGTGCTCCCCAAGGTGATGTGTTATACCTCGGAAATTTTTCGTTGGTACGCAAGTGAACGAACTAGTGAGGAACGACATTTGATGACCCTAGTTGAGATTTTAAAGATGTTAGAGATGAGGGAAGAGGATTGCCAAGAGAAGGCGAAAGCATTTGATAAGTATCGAGAAGGAATTACGAGCAACGAGTTAGCAAGGACTTAATGATGCCTTGGAGAAGAGTTATAATATCCCTTAGATCTATAATGAAGTGTTGAACAAGTGTTAAGAAGGTTCCATAAGGATCAGAGATCAAACAAAGTGACGAGAATAAGTTCAGTGGACTGATGGGTTATACGGCTCATTATACGGATCGTATAATGGATCGTAAAACCATCACAGAGAAGGTTGCTCGCTGGTGGGATTATACGGTCAGTTATATGGACCGTATAACGAGACCGTAAAATGGTCACAGTGAAGGGGTGCAAGGCAGCCCCATTTCACGGACGATTATACGGACCGTATAATGGATCCCGACAGATCAGCTGTATGTCATTAAATAATGGACCAAGTTCACAAAATCATTTCCACATTTTTTTCCTCTCTCTAAAACCTCTCTCTACATTTATTATACAAGATTTCAAGGATTATTAGCCATCAACAACATCAAATAAGGGAATCAAGAGTAAAAACCCATCAAAGATCATCTAAAGTCAAGAAAGCCAAATGGAGGAAAACTAGGGTTTTGCTCAAGGAGGAGTATTATCAACTAAGGCTAGTTTCTACCACTTCTAAGGTACGATTCATGATATTTCCATGATGTTTAAGGTATTGGAGAGTTAAAATACATGGATTGTAGAAAATATGGTAAAATGGGTCATGAATGATGAATAGTGACATTTTGAGGAATAGTTTGAGTTGAATCATGAATGTTGTTGTGTCGTGATATGAATGTGTTATAAATGGTATTAAGATCATGAACTAGAAATTTTGGCGAATGGACGAAGTTGGGTGTTATGACCTTGAATATGGGTAAATTAGAAGCAAATTGAGAAACCTAGACAATGTGGATAATGTGGATGACTAATGGCCATTGTTATGATATTAATGAAGGTAGAAACTCTAACATTGGAAGGGAACGTGCAAGTGTAGAATAGACCGACGAGAAGGTATGTAAGGCTAACCCTTCTTTCATAAGGCATGATTCTTGGCCAAATTCCTAATTCCTCTATATGAGTATGTTGTCTTCACATGGTTGATATTCCGAGCTCATAAGCTCACGATCCATGATATGTGCTACGATTGTACTGTGCTCCTCACATGACGAGTAGGCCTATAATGTAGAAGTAACGATAATGATAATGATAGTAATAATGATGCTAAAGGTGCCTATGGGCTATTATATGTATGTGTGCCTATGAAGGGCTATAATGAGACCCCAAGCTTATAACGCCGGGTAGAATATATGTATATGAATATGTATAAAGTATGTATATGATTACGTAATGCGCGCACACCTCTGTAGATAGTACGGATAACCCTGATGCCTTGGTAGGGCCAGGTATGTATGGCCTTGAGCCTTGGTTGGCCAAGTATGTATGAAACACCGAACCTTCATGGTCGGGCAAGTTATGTATATGTATGTATATATGTGAGTACGTTATGTATATGAGATGTAAATGATTATGAGAGTAATTAAGTACGGATGTGGATGTATGTATACAGATACGCAGTAGAAACGGAATGCCCCTATGGAAAGCAAGTAAGTGCCATGATGATGATATTGTTGTCTCCCTTCCTATGTTACTGCCTAAGTTGTCTATTATGCTTCTATATTGATGTTGATCATGCTTTACATACTCAGTACATTCTTCGTATTGACGTCCTTTTGTTTGTGGACGCTGCGTCATGCCCGCAGGTGCACAGGGAGACAGACTGGACTCATAGTTGCTTATTTAGAGATTTCATAGCAGAGCTCCATCTCATTCGGAGCCATAGCTTTTGGGTACTTATTCTTTTGTGTACATAGATATGGGCATAGCGGGGTCCTGTCCCGCTCATGTGATATGCTATACTCTTAGAGACTCGTAGTCACGTGTATGTGGTTAGTTATGTCTGGCCTTGTCAGCCTATATTTTGTATTTCATTTTGTTGGCCTCGTCGGCCCATGTACATTGTTGTGGCATAGCTGCCTATGATGATTAAAGATGTTGTCGTCCAATGGGACTAGTATGATTGATGCTTAGAGATGTATGATTAATGATGTGGCTCACCTAGATGCAAGCATAAGTATAAGTTAAAGGGTGCCCGAGTGGACTAGCACCGGGTGCTCGTCGCGGCCCCCTAGGCGGGTCGTGACATGATGTACTAGGCCTGATGAAGCCCTGTTCTAATAAATCTCTCAACTGCTCTTTCAACTCTTTCAGTTCTGCAGGTTCCATCCTATAAGGAGGAATAGATAAAGGCTGAGAATCTGGAAGCACATCTATAGTAAACTCTATCTCCCGTTCAGGAGGAAGGCCTGGAAGTTAATCTGGGAATACATCTGGAAATTCGTTAACTATCGGCACAGACTGAAGATTCGGCGCCTCTGCCTTCAGGTCATGCACCCAAACCAGATGATAAATATAACCTTTTCCGACCATCTTCTTTGCCTTGAGGTATGAAATAAACTTACCCCTCGGTGATGTTGTATTTCCCATCCACTCTATAATTGGCTCTCCTGGGAACTGAAATCGGACTATCTTGCCTCTATAATCAACGTTAGCATAACAAGAAGCTAACCAATCCATACCCATAATACCATCAAACTCAGTCATATCTAGTTCTATTAGATCTCCCTTGGTGCAACGACTATATATAATCACCGAACAATCTCTATATATTTGCCTTGCAATAACAGAATCTCCTAGCGGTGTAGCTACCTCAAATGGTTCTATCAATTCAGGTTTTATCCCAATTCTACTAGCAACAAAGGGCGAAATATACGATAAGGTGGAGCCTGGGTCTATCAATGCATATATGTCTCGGGAGAAAATCGATAGTATACCTGTAACCATATTTGGTGACGCCTCCTGGTCTTGTCTACTAGCCAAAGCATATATGCGGTTCGAAGGACCGCTAGAACTGGAAGCTCCGCCATGACCTCTACCACGGCCCGCTGGTACCTGAACACCCTGCCCCATAGGGCGCATAGCTACAGAAGAGGATGAACCAGCAACCGACCCAGTGGGCTGAACCACACCGCCCGGACTACCTCTATATGGACACTACAAATAATATGGCCTTGACGGCCGCAAGAAAAACAAGCACTTATAGCACGATAACATTCTCCAGAATGACGCCTACCACACGGAGAAAAACGAGGCAAAGGTGGCCTCGTCTGACTGGAACCTCTGTTCATCTGCGAACCCGAAGCCTTGGAGCTCTGACCGGCTCCTGAGTACCCTGTACTGTCAACTCTCCTACCCGTGAACTGTGGAGGTGCACTCTGTGCTGGCTGGGATGGATATCTAATATACTGCTGAGGCTGCCTGCCTCGAAACTCGCCAGGATAGCCAGCTGATCTGGCCCTCTTATACTGGCCTCTATCATAATCTCTCTCCGACTGGCGTTCTCTGTGTCGGTCCTCCACCCCCTGTGCATATGCCTGTACCCGAGCAATATGCATACCTGGCTGAAAAACCACTGCCATACAACCATCAATCAAATAACGATCCAACCCCATCACATACCGATGCACTCTATCAGCCATATCAGCTACAATAGTAGGTGCATATCTAGCCAACGAGTCAAACTCCAAGCTATACTCTCGAACAATCCTGCCCCTCTGCCTCAACTGTAGGAATCTATCAACTCTCGCTCATCGCATCTCTGGAGGCAGAAAGTGGCCAAGGAAGGCCTCCACAAACTCATCCCATATTGCTGGAAGAGCATCCTCTCCCCTAGACAACTCCCACGACTCATACCAATTGACAGCCACATTCCGCAATCGATACGAAGCTAACTCAACAGACTTAGTTATCCTCAACGTACGCTGCATCTGCCGAATGAACTCCTGCGGGTCATCCTCGGGCTTCAACCCAAAAATATCTAGAGGATTACAACTTAGGAAGTCACGGGGTCTCAAACTGTCATGTCTATCCGTCTGGTCAACCCCTAGTCCATGCCTGCGAGCCTGTCCTGCCACTAATCTGGTGAGCAACTGAACAACATCTCTCATGGCTCTATCCTCCGCCCCTGGCTGAGGAGCTGGAGGCTCAGGTGCTGGAACCTCGGGAGCTGGCGGTGGAGCCGTCCCCTGACCCGGAGCTGTCGCTGCCCTAGGTTCCTTTGGAAGTGGCGGTGTAGCAGAACTCGCGGACTGGAACACAATCTCAGGCATAAACTGGGCACGAGCCCTAGTAACTCTCTGAGTCTGGCTAGTATCCCTTGCTACCGATTTGCCCTTCTGGGCAGCTGTCGCTTTCTTTGGAGGCATAGCTGTAAACATAATAGTCTGCTAGAAAGGGATTATCCTGATAATATAGCTCTATCGCACTATCTAGGATAAGAAGGAAAGATAATATCCTAAATATCCTGTAGCTTCCTGTTTATAGATGTGGTGCACAACACACCGATAAATAAGACTCTACTAGACACGGTCTATAGACACTTCGAGGATGAACTGCTCTGATACCACTTTTATCACGACCAAGCCCCGTGGGCCATGACTAGTGCCCGAGCTGGACACCCATATGTACCTGTTAAACATAGTCGGACTGATACTATAGGTCCTCAATCAATCACAACGAAATAACATACGCAAGCCGACGAGGCTGCCACTATATAAATATCATTATGCTACGCAAATCGACAAGGCTGCCACTACATATCATTATATTACGCAAGTCGAAAAGGCTGCCACTACGAAACGACAAAATATGCAAGCCGACAAGGCTGCTACAACAACAGAACTTCCACAATAACTATATAGACACAGCTGATCATAATCCGTATACAACCCACACATATGTCTACAGACCTCTAAGAGTATCAATAGTGAAATATGACGGGACAGGGCCCCATCGTACCCCTGGACAAACATATATATAAACATCAGAAGGTCTGCACCAAAAATTAAAGCTCCGGAACAACGGAGCTCTCCAAGACAGGTGGATGGAAATCCTAAGCTGGGGGATCACCAAATTGAGCGTCTGTACCTGCGGGCATGAAACGTAGCCCCCCGAAGAAAGGGGGTCAGTACGGAATATGTACTGAGTATATAAAGCATGAAATACGGTAAAAAGGATCATAACTGGAATAGGGAGTACAAAAAACAAGTACAATGTCCAGAATACCAAAACGCTTGCCCTTTTGAAACATAAATCATGCATGTCAATATCATATATCATACCCGGCCCATTATGGGACTCGGTGAACATGGTCGCCACACCATCCTTGGCGCCATAACACAGCATAACTCCATAAACACATCATAACGCCATAACACAGCATAGCTCCATAAACACATCATAACGCCAACAAAGCATAACACCATCATATATATATATATATATATATATATATCATATTTCGGCCCTCTAGTGAGGGACTCGGTGAACAATGCAGTGAGACTGTACACGATAACATACCCGGCCCGGGACTCGATGAAGGACATATTGAGGCATGCACGAGCAGAGTAGTGAGCAACCATATGTAATTTAAAACGTTATCAAGACTCAAACATAATAAAAAGAAGGGGTTAACACCTGAGTATCAATAGCTACAATCATATCAAGTATCCCTCAAATGTCATTATAAATTATATCAAAAGAGCCTTAGAAACCATAGACATGTATCAATATAATATGAAATACCTAATAGAAGTCAAGGACATGAGTTATCGTAGGGTCTTCTAAGAATAGGAGCTTATATATATCGACTACTATCCAACGATAGAAAACTTGAGAGGGAAGCTCAATCATTTTAAGAGTTCTAACATCAAGAAGTGAATAGGAATCATGAATCACACTCGAAACGTGTGAATGGAATTACCCCAAAGCTCATATCATTCGTCACTTATATCTAAGACGTGCCAAAAGAAAGAAGGGACTACTTTACATACCTGTTAACGATTAATCGTAATCTCGTTCGCTTCGTCGCCCCATTAGCCTATTTAATATAAAAGTAACGCTATCGTTAGTAACTATACTTTCTAGTTCGTAAATCTGTAGCCCATCGCTTATAGAACTCATTCTTTAACTTATACTTTCTCAATTAGGGTTTTTCATTAGTTAAGGACTTAACCGAAATCAGGCAGCATTTCCCCTGTATATTCGCCTAACCCGAATTTCCAATTATCCTCCTGTTATCACAGAAATGCCAACAACAACATATGGACATAATCATACCTTCAATCCTTTCAATTCAATAAGAATAACAATATGTCCACAAACAACACAACTTTAATTTTAACTATCTAATTCCTTCATTTTTTTACCATATACTCCATAATAACAACAACCATAATGCTACTTAAAATCAATTCACCATTCTTAATCAAAACAGCCCCCTACACGGCTCAACTTATACTTCAACATCAACATATATAACCCTTTATATTCAACACACATCTATCACATTTTACAAGTTTAAACTACCTCCAAAACATATAGAAAAAGATTGAATCTTACCTTAATGATCTTGATTCCTTAACGTTGTCTCCTCCAACGATTCAATTCACGTTGAAATCTCTTTGAACACCAACAATTCCTTAGAACTCAAGCTCTCAAACTCACCCTCACCAAAGCTCACTCTCTCGGCCAACAATGGCTATGGCCGAGAGCCCTCTTTTCCTCTCCATCTCCATTTTTTTTTTTTTTCACTTTGATTGTAAATATTGAAATGATGATTATGAGTCATCTTGGTGATATATATATGAGCCTCCTAGGCCCTACACGTGCCCTCCTAATGTGTCACCTATTTTCCTTTTTTTTAATTAATTAATTCGAGTGGGGCCCACTATAGTAATTAGGTTAATTAGTTTTAATTAATCACCAACTCTTACTTAATAATATAATCACAATTAATTAATCCCTAATCTCTAATAATATTTCTACCCTAAATAAAATTTATAAACAATTTATGTTCTAATTAAAATTGAAAATTAAAAGTTCCTATTTCGTATCCGAAAATGATCCTGTCTTTAACTTTAGTCTATTCTCTTGCGAATAACTCGACGTATAAAAATACGGGATATAACACTTACAATTGAGGCTGAGGGGCAGGAGTGTTCGAGAGTATAGCCTTGAGTTTGACTCATTGCTAGATATGCACCTACTATTGTAGCTGATATGGCTGATAGAGTGCATCGCTATGTGATGGGGTTAGATCGTTATTTGATTGATGGTTGTATGGCAGTGGCTCTTCAGCCAGGTATGGATATTGCTCGGGTACAGGCATATGCACAGGGGGTAGAGGATTGACATAGAGGACGCCAGCCAGATAGAGATTATGATAGAGGCTAGCATAAGAGGGCCAGATCAGCTGGCTATCCTGGCAAGTTTCAAGGGGGACAGCCTCAGCAGCTTATTAGATATCTGTCCCAACAAGCACAGAGTGCACCTCCACAGTTTACAGGTAGAAGGTTTGTTAACACAGGGTATTCAGGAGCCGGTCAGAGCTCCAAGGCTTCGGGTTCGCAGATGAATAGAGGTTTCAGTCAGTCGAGGCCACCTTTGCCTCGGTGCTCTCGGTGTGGTAGGCCCCATTCTGGGGATTGCCGTCTCGTTACAGGTTCTTGCTTTTCTTGAAACCGTCAAGGACATATTATGAGAGAGTGTCCGTATGGGGGCGGTTCAGGTGGTAGGGCTCAGCCTACCGGGTCGGTTGCTGGTTCATCTTCTTCTGTAGCTATGCGCCCTATGGGGCAGGGTGTTCAGACACTAGCAGGCCGTGGTAGAGGTCGTGGCGAAGCTTCCAGTTCTAGCGGTCCTTCGAACCGCATATATGCTTTGGCTAGTAGACAGGATCAGGAGGCGTCACCAAATGTGCTTACAGGTATACTATCGATTTACTCTCAGGACGTATATGCATTCATAGACCCAGGCTCTACCTTATCGTATATTTCTCCCTTTGTTGCTAGTAGAATCGGAATAAAACTTGAATTGATAGAACCATTTGAAGTAGCTACACCGGTAGGAGATTCTGTTATAGCAAGACAAGTATTTAGAGATTGTTCGGTGATTATATATAGACGATGCACCAAGGAAGATCTGATAGAGTTAGATATGACTGAGTTTGATCTTATTATGGGTATGGATTGGCTAGCTTCTTGTTATGCTAACGTTTATTGTAGAGAAAAGATAGTTCAATTTTAGTTCCCAGGAGAGCCAATTATAGAGTTGATGGGGAATACAGCATCGCCGAGGGGTAAGTTTATTTCATACCTCGAGGCAAGGAAGACGGTTAGAAAGGGTTATATTTATTGTACCGACTCTTCAGTCAGTCCCGATAGTTAATGAATTTCCAGATGAACTTCCAGGTCTTCCACCTGAGCGGGAGATAGAGTTCACTATACATGTATTGCCAGATACTCAGCCCATATCTATTCCTCCTTATAGAATGGCACCGGCAGAGCTGAAGGAGTTAAAGGAGAAACTGAGAGACTTGTTAGAAAAGGGCTTCATCAGGCCTAGCACATCACCTGGGGGAGCACCGATATTATTTGTGAGAAAGAAGGATGGGTCGCTGCGGATGTGTATTGATTATAGGAAGCTGAATAAAGTGACAATAAAGAATAAATATCCCCTCCCCAGAATTGATGATCTATTTGACCAATTGCAGGGTGCTAAGTGTTTCTCGAAGATAGATTTGCGGTAAGGCTATCACCAGGTGAGGGTAAAAGAGGCAGATATCCCGAAGACTGCATTCAGGACCCGATACGGGCATTATGAGTTTAGAGTGATGTCTTTTGGGCTGACTAATGCTCCAGCAGTATTTATGGATTTGATGAACCGAGTATTCAAGCCGTTCCTAGATATGTTTGTGATTGTATTTATCGATGATATTCTGGTCTATTCACGATCAGAAGAGGAGCATGCAGATCATTTAAGACGGTACTTAGAGTGCTCCAGCACCAGAAGTTGTATGCTAAATTTTCTAAATGTGAATTCTGGTTGACTTCAGTAGCATTCTTGGGGCATATTATTGGAGCTGATGACATTCGGGTAGATACACAGAAGATTGAGGCAGTGAAGACTTGGCCTAGACCTACGACGCCTATTGAGGTACGTAGTTTTCTGGGGATAGCGGGATATTACAGGAGGTTCGTAGAGAAATTTGCCTCGATTTCAGTGCCTTTAACAAGGCTAACACATAAGGCAGCCAAGTTCCAGTGGACTGATGCATGTGAGCAAAGTTTCCAATTATTGAAGGATAAGTTGACTACGGCTCCGGTTCTAACACTTCCTGAGGGACCAGATGGCTATGTTATTTATTGTGATGCCTCAGGCATTGGACTAGGTTGTGTATTGATGTAGCATGGCAAGGTTATAGCTTATGCCTCCCGGTAGCTCAGAAAGCACGAAAGGAATTATCCTACTCATGATCTGGAGTTAGCAGCGGTAATTCATGCTTTGAAGATATGGAGACATTATTTATATGGCGTGCATGTTGATATTTATACGGATCATAAGAGTCTCCAATATATCTTTAAGCAGAGGGAGCTGAATTTACGGCAGAGAAGGTGGCTAGAATTACTAAAGGACTATGATGTTGATATCCTATACCACCCAGGGAAAGCAAACGTTGTAGCTGATGCACTTAGCCGTAAATCTATGGGCAGCTTGACAGACATACAACCAGAAGGGAAGGAGATAGTCCGTGAGATTCGCCAGTTAGCTAACCTTGGAGTCCGTTTGGCTGATTCTGATGATGGCGGAGTTTCTGTTCGATAAGTTGCTGAATCCTCTATCATAGAAGAGGTAAAGAGACACCAGTACGAGGACCCTGTTCTGGTACATTATAGAGATGCAGCTCTTCAAAAGGAGAAAACCCCATTCGAGATTGCACCTGACGGAGTACTACGATACAGAGGCAGATTATGTGTACCTGAGGTTGCAGGGTTGCGGCGACAGGTTATGGGAGAGGCACACTATGCCCGTTATTCTGTTCATCCAGGGTCAACAAAGATGTATCATGAACTCAGATGTTTGTATTGGTGGGATGGCATGAAAATGGATATATAGCGGAGTTCGTTGCTCAGTGCCCGAATTGTCAACAGGTTAAGGTCGAGCATCAGAAGCCCGGTGGATTATTATAGGAGATAGAGATCCCGACTTGGAAATGGGAGGTAATTACTATGGACTTTGTTACAGGTTTACCTCACACTCCGCGAAGATATGATTCTATATGGGTTGTCGTGGGTAGGCTGACAAAATCAGCCCATTTTCTTCCAGTCAAGACTACTTATTCAGCTGAGGACTATGCAAGGTTATACCTCAAAGAGATAGTGAGACTTCACGGAGTTCCCACAGCTATTATCTCCGACAGAGGAGCTCCGTTTACGGCTAATTTCTGGAGATCATTCCAGGAGGGATTAGGGACACAGGTGAGTCTTAGCACAGCATTACACTCGCAGACTGACGGACAGGCCGAGCGCACTATTCAGACGCTACAAGATATGTTACGGGCCTATATTATTGATTTCAGAGGTAGCTGGGATGATCATTTGCCACTTATCGAGTTTGCTTATAATAATAGCTACCATTCTAGTATCCAGATGGCACCGTATGAGGCCTTGTATTGGAGGAAGTGCAGGTCACCTATTGGTTGGTTTGATGTTGGTGACACTAAAGTAATAGGCCCAGGCATGATTCAGCAGGCTATTGATAAAGTGAAGCTTATTCAGGAGAGGTTACTGGCGGCCCAGAGTCGACAGAAATCATATGCAGATAATCGACGCCGACACTTAAGAGTTTCAGGTTGGTGATTGGGTGTTCTTGAAGGTGTCACCCATGAAGGGTGTCATGAGATTCGGCAAGAAAGGAAAGCTGAGCCCGAGGTACATTGGACCTTATCAGATTATTCGAAGGGTAGGACGGGTTGCCTACAAGTTGGACCTACCGTCTGAATTGGAAGCAGTACATCCAGTCTTTCACGTATCGATGCTTTGCAATTGTATTGGTGACCCTTCCAGAGTATTTCCCGTGGATGATGTCCAGGTGATGGAGGAATTGTCCTATGAGGAGAAACCTATAGCTATACTTGATCGGCAAGTCAGGAGATTGCGTACTAAGGATGTGGCTTCCATCAAAGTATTATGGCGAAACAACAATAGAGAAGAGATGACATGGGAAGCCGTAGAGGAGACGAATAATAAGTATCCTTACTTGTTCCCTACGCCTGCAGGTAACTTAAACTCCTCACTTGATTATATTGATTAATAAATGAAACTACAGGTTATGGCGAATGTTCTATCCCGCATTTTACAAGACTTTATAGGACCAATTTAACATTCGAGGATGAATGTTCTAAAGGGGGGAAGGATGTTATACCCCGTATTGTTATACGTCGAATTATTCGTAAGCTAATCGACATAAGTTAAGGACGGGATTATTTTTGGATATGAAATAAGTGCCTTTAATTCTCGATTTTAATTAGTGCACGATTTGTTTATAAATTTCAATTGATATAGAAATATTATTGGAAATTAGGGACTAATTAACCATAATTAGATTATTAAGTAGGGATTAGTGATTCATTAAGATTAATTAAGTTAATTATGTTTGGAGTGGGCCCCACTCGTAGTTAATTAAAAAAATCAAGAAACCAAAATTGGTGAGTCATAGGGGGAAACACGTGTCCAAGGGGGAGGCACCATATATATATACTTAAGTTGATGACTAATTAGGCAATTCACTTTCATTTTGCAATTAGAAAGCTAGAAAGAAAAAAAAAAGGACATTGCCATGGCTGCCAAGCTCTCGGCCAGCCATGGTTGATGAGAAAAAAATTAATTTTACTTGTTTTGATTATGATCCAAGGTGATTTTCAAGTTCAAGGAGGTGATAGCAACATTGGGTATTAAATTGCGGAAGAAGAAATAGTGAAATTGGAGCAAATAAGTGTAGAATTTCCTCCGATTAAATTAAGGTAAGATTTTCTCATTTTATGGTGTAATTGTATTAATGGTGTTGTAATGAAGGGATTAAAATTGGATTAGATGAAATTGGAAGTACGAAATTGCATGAATTCGTTGTTATTAGGAGTTGTAGTTGTTATATGGAATTGTTGAGTTGAAAAGATTAAAAGTGTGGTTTATGTTCATATGTTGTTGTTCATGTTGTTGTCGTGTTGTCGTTGATATGGTTCCTAAATTTGGAAGAAGGAAGTGTATAATGTATCATATATAAAGCGTATGTTTATCTGTTTGGCGTATGATCTTCAATGTTAATGATTTTGATTGGAAAAGGATTAAGAAAGGTTATTGGATTGTTTGAGTTGTTTATGGGCTGGATTGTAAGGATTTATATGAATATTTCTATTACTGTCGTTGTTGGTATTGCTGTGATAACAGGAGGTTAATTGGAAGTTCGGGTTAGGCGAGTCATATAGGGGAAATGTTGCCCGATTTCCGTTAAGTTCTTAACTAATAAAAATCCTAATCAAGAAGTATGAATTGAAGAATGATTCGTATAGGTAATTGGTTGCAGATTTATAAGCTAGAAAGTATAGTTTACTAACGATAGCGTTACTGTCATATCGAATAGGCTAAAGGGGGCGACGAAGCGAACTTGAACGGTTAACCTATAACAGGTATGTAAAGTTATCCTTTCTTCTTTTTGGCATGATCTTTGTGAAGCAAACATACGACGTATATATGATCCCAAAGAAGTTCCTATTCTTAGAAACACTAGGATGATTATGTTCTTGATTTCCATAAGCTATTTCATATGGTTTTGATAAGTGTTTATGATTTCTGAAGTTCCTTTTGCTATAATCCATAATGACATTCGAGGGATACTTGATATGACTGTCGCCATTGATACTCAAGTGTTAATTCATTCTACTTATTCTGTTTGAGTCTCTGATAATGATTTAGTCTGTATATGGTTGCTCACTACTCTGCTCGTGCATACCTCAATATGTCTTTCACCGAGTCCCGGGTCGGGCATGTTATCGTGCACAGTTTCATTGCATTGTTCACTGAGTTCCTCACTAGAGGGCCGGGTACGGTATATATATATATGATGATATGATGACATGATGATATGTTTATGGCGGACAGGATGGTATATGATGACTTTATTCACCGAGTCCCATAATGGGCCGGGTATGATATATGATATTAACATGCATGATTTATGTTTCAAAAGGCAAGTGTTTTGGTATTCTGGATGTTATACTTGTCTCCTGTACTCCCTATTTCAGTTATGATCCTCTTTACTATATTTTATGCTTTACATATCTCGTACTGACCCCTTTCCTTCGGGGGGTTGCGTTTCATGGTCGCAGGTACAGACACTCGATTCGGTGATCCCCCAGCTTAGGATTTCCAGTCAGCCATCTGGGAGAGCTCCATTGTCCCGGAGCCTATACTTTTGGTACAAATCTTCTGATGTATATATATATATATATATGTTAGTCCAGGGGTACGGCGGGGCCCTGTCCCGTCATATTTCACTGTTGATACTCTTAGAGGTCTGTAGACATATGTGTGTGGGTTGTATATAGATTATGATCAGCTGTGTCTATATAGTTTGTTGTGAACGTTTCCGTTTGTTGTGGAAGCCTTGCCGACTTGCATATGTTATCGACATGTAGTGGCAGCCTTGTTGGCTTGCGTAGTATATTGACATGTAGTGGCAGCCTTGTCGGCTTGCGTATTATAATGATATATAGTAACAGCCTTGTCGGCTTGCGTATTTTATTACGTTGTGATTAGTTGTGACTCCTATGGAGACGGATTATCATGATATGTGACGTTGTGAACCTTTGGGTCTATGTCGATTCCCATGTTGTCTATAGTGTCAGTCTGACTATGTCTAACAGGTACACATATGGGTGTCCAGCTCGGGCACTAGTCATGGCCCACGGGGCTGGGTCGTGACAACCAATCCCTGCACTACCATAATCAACTAGACGTACTCTCAGATTAGCTAGTTGGCGGAGCTCATGAATTAATTCTTTCTTCTCCGGAGGGACTTCACATAGGCTGTATTGAAGACTCTCGTGGTCTGTATAAATATCAACATGCACACCATACAAGTAATGTCTCCACATCTTTAATGCATGAATAACTGCATCCAATTCGAGATCATGAGTTGGGTAGTTCTTTTCATGTTTCCGCAGCTGCCTCGGAGCATAAGCGACGACTCTACCGTGCTGCATTAACACACATCCTAACCCAACACCGGAAGCATCACAATATACAACATAACCATCTGGCTCTTCTGGGAGTGTTACGACTGGAGCTGAAGTTAACCTATCTTTCAATGCCTGAAAGCTATGCTCACAAGCATCATTCCACTGAAATTTAACTGACATCTGGGTTAGCTTCGTCAATGGGGCTGAAATAGATTAAAATCCCTCTACGAACCTTCTATAGTAACCTGCCAATCCCAGAAAACTACGAACTTCTGTAGGCGTCGTAGGTCTTGGCCAAGTCTTCACAGCTTCAATTTTCTGAGTATCAACTCGAATGTCATCATCTGAAATAACATGGCCCGAAAATGTCACAGAATTCAGCCAAAACTCGCACTTTGAAAATTTTGCATACAATTCTCGAGTTCGAAGAATTCCAAAGACAATACGTAAATGGTCTGCTTGTTCTGATTCTGTGCGAAAGTATACCAGAATATCGTCAATGAATACTATTACGAATAGATCCAAGAGAGGCCTGAATACATTATTCATCAAATTCATGAACATTGTCGGAGCATTAGTTAACCCAAATGACATCACCCGGAATTCATAATGGCCATATCTCGTTCTGAAAGCTGTTTTGGGAATATCTTCTTCTTTAACTCTCACTTGGTGATAACCTGACCTCAAGTCTATTTTGGAAAACCACTTGGCATCTTGTAATTGATCAAACAAATCATCAATCCTTGGGAGAGAATATTTGTTCTTTATCGTCAGCTTATTCAACTGCCTATAATCGATACACATCCGTAAGGAACCGTCTTTCTTTCTCACGAATAGGACTGGTGCTCCCCACGGTGATGAACTGGGTCTAATAAACCCCTTCTCAAGCAAATCTTTCAACTGTGCCTTTAGCTCTTTCAATTCTGCCGGAGCCATTCGGTAATGAGGAATAAAAATAGGCTTGGTATCCGGCAACACATCAATAAAGAAATCAATATCTCTCTCCGGAGGAAGGCCTGGAAGTTCATCTGGAAATACATCCAAAAATTCATTCACTATCGGAACGGATTTCAAAGTTGGCAACTTTGCTTCGGTGTCATGAACTCGGACTAAGTCATAAATATAGCCCTTAGCTATCATCTTTCTTACCTTAAGGTAGGAAATAAACCTACCCCTGGGAGATGCTGTGTTACCCTTCCATTCAAGCACGGACTCTCCCGGAAATTGAAATCGAACTACTTTCATTCGGCAATCAACATTAGCATAACATGAGGCCAACCAATCCATACCCATAATCACATCGAAATCTTATATTTCCTGCTCAACTAAATCAGCTTTAGTCTGGCGATCGTATATCACAATTACACAATTTTTATACATTTGTCTAGCTATCACGGGATCACCAACCGGAGTAGATACCTCAAAAGGTTTAATTGGCTCAGGTTTCACCCCAATACGACCAGCAACATATGGAGTAATATACTAAATGGTAGAACCCGGATCTATCAATGCATACACATCATGGGAAAATACGGATAATATACATGTAACCACATCCGGGGAGGATTCAAGATCCTGTCGTCCGGCTAAAGTATACATACGGGACTGAGTGGCACCTGAAGTAAATGCTCCCCTCTGCCTCTACCTCGACCTGCTGGGATCTGGGGAGTCTACCCTACCGGGCGCACTGAAGAGGAACCAGCTGCTGATCCTGTGGGCTGAACCCCACCTCTACCATACTTCGAGGGACAATCACGCAACAAGTGCCCAATCTGTCCACAAACATAGCAAGCATCTGTGCCCTAGTGACATGGCCCCGAATGTAATTTTCTGCACTGACTACATCATGGAATTAGTGGTCTCCTCTGGCTATAATTACCCCCAAACTGGGGACCTGAAGCTCTCGAACTCTGACCCTGTCCTGAAGGAATGGAGCGTTCAAGTCTCCTACCTGCAAATCGTGGAGGTGCACTAGTTGCCGACTGGCCTGAGTGTCTAGGATATGACTGCCTCAATCCCCATCTATAATCCCTACCTGCCCTCACAGATCTGGCCCTCTTGCTTTGCCATCTATCAATATCACGATCAGCCCTTTGTGGATGTTGTTGTCCTTCTAGATTCTAGGCATGGGCTTGAATGCGGGAAATATCCATCCCGTCTTGCAACGAAGCCGTAAAAAAATCCTTAAATAAATGTGGCCCTAAGCCACTCACAAACCTGTGCACCCTATCTCCCATGTCGGCCACCATAGTCGAGGCATATCTAGCCAATGAATTAAACTGAAGGCTATACTCCCGAGCACTCATATTTCCTTGTTTCAAATTTAAAAATCTATCCGCTCTAGCTCGGCGGACCTCGGGTGGAAAATAGTGGTGGATGAAGGCATCTACAAATTCTTACCAAACAGGAGGAGGCGCATTCTCTTTTCTTGATAATATCCAATTATTGTACCATAATACCGCCACATCTTGGAGTCTATAAGATGCCAACTCCACAGATTCAGTTTCGGAGGCATGAATAATCTTCAATGTTCTCAACATTTAATCAATAAAACTTTGCAGGTCTTCATTCGGCTTTGACCCGAAGAACTCCGGAGGATTCAAACTCATGATATCACGGGCTCTAGTACTAATGGCCCTATTTCTTGAACCCGAACCCTGCCGCTGTGTTATATCCCGTATTTTGTACTTTCAAAAAAATTTGAAATAATTGTGACTTGTAAGAGATAAGGCAATATTTTGATTTTAGTTAACATATATGTTGTTCATGAAAATATTGACGCAGAAATATGGAGGAAGGCTAAGGGCAAAATTGGAATTTTGGAAATTAGTTTCATGACTTACAAAATATTAACCAAATTAAATGGGCTAGGGAAAAATGAAAAAAAAAAAGGAGAGGCCCAATATATGTGGTGGCCGGCCATGGGGAAAAAAAAGGGCCCAAGCCCATGTGCTAATTTAATAGACCAAATAAATAGATAAGAAGGGCCACCATTCAAGAATATTCAAGAAACAATTGTTGAGAGCAAAAAAAAGGGGGAATTCGGCAAACAAGGGAAACAGAGAAAAAAAATTTAAGCCATCCATTCTTGATCCAAAAATTTATTTCTTCTTGAATTCCTACTAAGTTCAAGACCCTCTTCAACGTGGTATAATTATTTAAGCGAGAAACCCACTTTAGTGGCAAGTGAAAAATTGAAGAAAAGGTAAAAATTCTATCCTCTTTTTATGTTATTAAGGTTTTTATATATATATATATATGTTATAGTGATTAAAATTGAATGAAAATCATGAAAATGTTGTGTGTTGTGTGTGGGCCGTGTGGGTGTGTTGTGTGTGTGTGGCCGTGTGGTTTATATTGGTGGAGGAAGATGAATTAAATTTATTTAGTATGTTAGTTGTGTTGTTGTGGCCTTTGTGATGTAAATGGAAGACTAATGGTTCATGTTGGCATGGAAATTAGTTGTAGGTTGTTGTAGGAAATTATGTGATTTTAATATGGTTTTTATGTAATTATGGAAGTGGAGTTGCTAAAGTGTGAATTGTTGTTGTTATTGATGAATTTGGAAGAAGACAATGCGACGTTGTAGTCTTGTTGCATTTGTGGAGTTTTCGGGTGGAATATGGTGTTGGTGGGATTGTTTGAATATTTTGTAGATTGTCTGAAATGCTCTTGAATTGTGTTTGAATGATCTTGGATTAGTAATGAATATGTGAGCGTTGATATTGGCTTGAATGTACGTAGTCGAATTGAATATGATAAGCTACGTAGAGAAGAAAGTTACTAATGTTAGAATGCGTTTAAATTGATTCTTGATGATTATTAGTATGGTTGTTGGTATTGTTGGTATGGTTGTTTACGAATTTGGCCGAGTTAAATTCTCGGTGATGTTGAATTTACAGGGGAGATGCTGCCGAAATTTCTGTAGACAAGTACTAGTTAGAATTGAATTTCTAAGTACTTGTAGCTAATGTTTGGTAATTGATAACTTTATTGTAGATATTGGAGAGCCCGAGACTTGTGTCGGGATTCGGTTAGCGAGCGATCGAGGTATGTAAAGCCTACCTTTCCTTCTTTTGGCATGACCTTTATGAAATGAACCAATAACGTATATGTATGCTTCAAAAGAAAATCCTATTCTTAGAGCCACTAGGATGGCTAATATCTTTGACTTCCATAAGCTATTCCATATGGCTTGATACATATTTATGATGTTCGAAGATTCTAGGTGTTATGGTTCCGAATGTTGTTTGAAAGAAAATCGAGATGACTAAAGTCTTTGACGAATATTTTGATACGTAAATATGGTCCTAAAGCCTCCATTTGATTCGATCCATAATGTTATTCGAAAGTTACCTAATATGAATGATACCTGAATTTCCAAATATGGCTTATGAAATGTTTTTAGAAAGTTCTGTACTTCAAAAGTTCGTAACTTTCGTATACTAATTCCGATTGACTCGATACTTGTTTCTGAGCTTTCTGATATCGGTATATATATTTATTCATCGAGTCTTGGAATTTATTTACTTATATGCATATGGTTTCCTCACTACTCCGCTCGTGCATACTACTATGATATCGTTCGCCGGATCCCGGGCCGGTTTTGTGATCGTGCGCACTATGTTATATTCGGCAGTATGATGTGTTACGGCTCCCGAGACCTCGCCATAGGGCCGGGTACCGCATATATACTGAGTTATGATGTGATATGGCATATGATATATTCTGATGTTGTGATATGTTATGATGATACGATATGTTCGGGGATTGTACGGAGATTTGAAACCTTCTGGAGTATGATGTGTTGTGGCGCTAGCATCGGAGTGGCGACCACGTTCCTGAGCCCTATGCATGATTTTTATTTGCATTATTTATATTTTCAGCACAGGTTTTGATATACTAATTCTGTATCCATTTTCTGTACTCCTCACTTCAGTTATGATTCGGATTACTGTACTTCATGCTTTACATACTCAGTACATATTTCGTACTGACCCCCTTTCTTCGGGGGCTGGGTTTCATGCCCGCAGGTACATACGTTCGTTCTGGTGACCCGCCAGTGTAGGACACTTATTCTGCTATTTGGAGTACTCCTTTGATCCGGAGCTCATATTTTTGGTACATATCCTTTGTTGTACATATTTCTGTATATACGATTATTTGGGGTACGGCGGGGCCCTGTCCCGTCATATGTTTCTGTTATGGTTTGTAGAGGCCTGTAGACATATATGTGGGTCATGGGTCATGTTTGTTCGATTATGTTTGTGATTTGTGCCTTAAGCAGTCCCGTTTGCTATTATGGCCAAAACGGCCCACATGTTTGTATATGTATGTATATTCGGGCGATGTGTATTCCGCCAGCCTGCTGACTTTCGGTATGATATTTCTGTTACAGGTGACCGCTTAAGATGATGTCTGTCCACAGTTTCCGTATAAATAACGTATGTTAAATTTGAATAAGTCTTTGATATGTTGATTTGGTAAGCGAACGAGTTTGGGTGTCCAATTAGGACACTAGTTACGGCCTATGGGGATTGGTCGTGACAAAAGTGGTATCAAAGCGGTTTGTCCTCAGAATGTCTATAGGTCGTGTCTAGTAGAGTCTTGTTTATCGGTGTGTTGTGCACCACATCTATAAACAGGAGGCTTTAGGACATTTAGGATGTTACCTTTCTTTGGATCTTAGATCGTGCGATAGAGCTGTGCTATTAGGATGATTTCTTTCTGACCGATTGTTATGTTTATAGTGATGCCTCCGAAGAAGACGACGGCTGCCCAGAAGGGCAAAGCAGTGGCAGGAGAGACCAGTCAGATACAGAGGGTCACTCTGGCTCGTGCTCAGACTATGCCCGATATTGCGCCCCAGTCAGCGGGTTCTGCTACACCCCCACCATCAGAGGAGCCTGGAGCGGCTCCACCATTAGCTCCGGAGGCTCCAGCGCCCGAGCCTCCAGCTCCCCAGCCAGGGGCGGAGGACAGGGCGATGAGGGATGCTGTGCAGTTATTGATGACATTAGTAGCAGGACAGGCTCGTAGACGCGGGCTAGGGGGTGATGATGGTGACAGACGCGATAGTTTGAGGGTCCGTGATTTCTTGACCTGTAATCCCCCAGAGTTCTACGGGTCTAAGCCCGATGAAGACCCCCAGTATTTCATTCGACAGATGCAGCGCACACTGAGACTGGTCAGGGCTACTGAGACTGAGTCTGTCGAGCTGGCTTCACACAGATTGCGGGACGTAGCGATTAATTGGTACGAGTCTTGGGAGCTGTCCATAGGCGAGGATGCTCCTCCCGCTGTGTGAGATGAGTTTACAGCAGCTTTTCTCAGCCACTTTTTGCCCTCAGAGTTGCGGCGGTCGAGAGTTGACAGATTATTACAGCTGAGGCAGAGAGGCAGGAGTGTCCGAGAGTACAGCTTAGAGTTTGATTCTCTGGCCAGATATGCACCTACCATTGTGGCTGATATGGCTGACAGGATGCATCGGTACGTGATAGGGCTGGATCATTATTTGGTGGATAGCTGTATGACGATGGCGTCGCAGACTGGGATGGACATTGCCCGGCTACAGGCCTACGCGGAGGGTATGGAGGACCGGCATAGAGGGCGCCAACCTGATAGAGATCGTGACAGGAGGCAGCCCAAGAAGGCTAGATCAGCCAGTTATTCAGGGGAGTCTCGAGGTGGGCAGCCTCAGCAGCATTATAGCAGGTATTCCCCTCAGTCAAGCCGGAGTACACGTCCACAGTCTACAGGCAGACGATTTGACGGTGCAGGGCACTCAGGAGCGGGCCAGAGCTCCAAGGCTTCAGGTTCGCAGGTGAGCCGAGGTTCCAGTTAGGCGAGGCCAGCTATGCCTCGGTGTTCTTATTGTGGGAGGTCTCATCCAGGAGAGTGCTACCGAGCTACAGGAACCTGTTTTTCTTGTGGCCGCCAGGGCCATGTTATGAGAGATTGTCCGTTGGCGTGTGGTTCTGGTGGTGCAGCTCAGCCGACGGGATCAGCTGCTGGTTCATCTTCCACTCCTTCAGCTATACGCCCTGCGGGGCGGGGTATGCCAGCACCAGCGGGCCGCGATAGAGGCCGTGGCGGGGTTTCTGATTCTAGCGGTCCCTCGAACCGCATATATGCATTGGCTAGCCGATAGGATCAGGAGGCGTCGCCAAATGTAGTCACAGGTACATTATTGGTCTTTTCGCGAGCTGTATATGCATTGATCGATCTAGGTTCTACTTTATCATATATTTCTCCCCTCATTGCTAGTAAAATTGGGATAATACCTGAACCTATATAGCCGTTTGAGGTAGCTACACCGGTCAGGGATTTTGTTATAACGAGGCAGGTATATAAGGATTGTTCTGTGATTATATGTGGCCATTGCACTAAGGCCGATTTGGTAGAATTAGATATGGTGGAATTCGATGTTATCATGGGTATGGATTGGTTAGCCTCCTGTTATGCTAATGTGGACTGCCAGAAAAAGGTAGTTCGTTTCCAGTTTCCGGGGGAACCAGTTACAGAATGGGCAGGAAATACAACATCGCCGAGAGGTAAGTTTATTTCATACCTCAAGGCCAGGAAGATGATTCAAAAAGGGTATATTTATCATTCGGTCCATGTGTATGATACTAAAGCAGAAACACCTACTCTCCAGTCAGTTCCGGTTGTTAATGAATTTACAGATGTATTTCCGGATGAGCTTCCAGGTCTTCCCCCTGAACGGGAGATAGAATTTACGATAGATGTGCTGCCAGATACTCAGCCTATATCTATTCCTCCTTACAGAATGGCACCTGCAGAATTGAAAGAATTGAAGGAGCAGCTGAAAGACTTATTAGAAAAAGGCTTCATCGGACCCAGTACGTCCCCCTGGGGAGCACCGGTATTGTTTGTAAGAAACAAAGACGGGTCACTGCGGATGTGCATTGATTACAGACAGCTGAATAAAGTGACTATAAAGAATAAATATCCCCTCCCCCAGATTGATTATTTATTTGACCAGTTGCAGGATGCTAAATATTTTTCGAAGATAGACTTGCGCTCGGGTTATCATCAGGTGCGGGTACGAGAGGCAGATATTCCAAATACTGCTTTTAGGACCCGATATGGGCATTATGAGTTCAAGGTGATGTCTTTTGGGCTAACTAATGCTCCAGTAGTGTTTATAGACTTGATGAATCGGGTATTCAGGCCGTTTCTAGACATGTTTGTGATCGTATTTATTGATGATATTCTAGTTTATTCACGATCAGCAGAGGAGCATTCAGATCATCTGAGGACAGTACTTGGCACACTTCGGCAACATAAATTATATGCTAAGTTCTCCAAGTGTGAATTCTAGTTAACCTCAGTGGCATTCTTGGGGCATATCGTCGGAGCAGATGGTATTCGGGTCGATGCACAGAAGATCGAGGTTGTACAGAATTGTCCTAGGCCTACGACACTGATGGAGGTACGCAGTTTTCTGGGATTAGCAGGGTATTACAGGAGGTTTGTGGAGAATTTTGCTTCTATTGCAGCACCATTAACGAAGCTAACTCATAAGGCGGCAAAATTTCAGTGGACCGATGCTTGTGAACGCAGTTTCCAGTTGCTGAAGGAAAAATTGATTACAGCTCTAGTTCTAACTCTTCCAGAGGGGTCAAATGGGTATGTCATTTATTGTGATGCTTCTGGTATTGGGATAGGTTGTGTACTAATGACATGGTCGGGTTGTAGCCTATGCTTCCCGGCAGCTCAGACCGCACGAGAGAAATTATCCTACTCATGATCTGGAACTAGCTGCGGTAATTCATTCTTTGAAAATATGGCGGCATTACTGATATGGGGTTCATGTTGATATCTATACGGATCACAAAAGCCTTCAGTACATTTTTAAACAAAAAGAATTGAATTTGCGGCAAAGTAGGTGGCTCGAATTATTGAAAGATTATGACGTCGATATTTTGTATCATCCTGGAAAAGCCAATGTGGTAGCAGATGCTCTTTGCCGCAAGTCTATGGGAGTTTGACCGACGTGCAGCCAGAAAAGAAAGAATTAGTTCGTGAGATTCATCAGCGAGCCAGTCTTGGGGTTCGTTTGGCCGATTCTGGAAATATTGGAGTTTCTGTTCGAGAAGTTGCTGAATCATCTATTATGGTAGAAGTAAAACGACGTCAGTTCGAGGATCCTATTTTGATGCAGTACAGAGATACGGCCCTTGATAAGGAAAATACCCAGTTCAAAATTTCACCTGACGAGGTATTATTATACAAATGCAGGTTATGTGTACCTAACGTTGCAGGGCTGCGGTGGCAGATTATGGGAGAGGCACATTATGCTCGGTATTCTGTTCATCCTGGATCCACAAAAATGTACCATGACCTCAGATGTTTATATTGGTGGGATGGTATGAAAAGAGACATTGCAGAGTTCGTTGCTCAGTATCCAAATTGCCAACAGGTTAAAATCGAGCATCAGATGCCCGGTGGATTGTTATAGGAAATGGAAATTCCAGCTTGGATATGGGAAATAATTAATATGGATTTCATTACAGGTTTGCCGCGCACTTCTCGGAAGTATGATTCTATATGGGTTATTGTTGATAGGCTGACAAAATCAGCCCATTTTCTTCCGATCAGGACTACTTATTCGGCTCAGGATTATGCCCGGTTTTACATTAGAGAGATAGTAAGACTTCACAGAGTTCCTATATCTATTATAACTGACGGGGGTGCCCAGTTTACGGCTAAGTTTTGGAGGTCGTTTCAGGATGGGTTAGGGACTCAGGTGAGTCTTAGTACAACATTCCATCCTCAGTCCGACGGGCAGGCCGAGCGTACTATTTAGATGCTGGAAGATATGCTACGGGCCTGTGTTATTGATTTCATAGGTAGTTGGGATGATTATTTGCCGCTTATTGAATTTGCATATAATAATAGTTATCATTCCAGCATTCAGATGGCACCGTATGAAGCCTTATATGGTAGAAAATGTAGATCTCTGATTGGTTGGTTCGATGTGGGTGAAACTAAATTGATTGGTCCAGATATGATCCAGCAAGCAGTCGATAAGGTGAAACTCATTCGGGAGCGGTTATTAGCAACCCAGAGTCGACAAAAGTCATATGCGGATAAACAACGTCGACCTTTAGAGTTCCAGATTGGTGACTGGGTATTTCTGAAAGTGTCACCTATGAAAGGTGTGATGCGATTTGGCAAAAAAGGAAAGCTCAGTCCGAGGTATATCGGGCCTTATCAGATTGTTCAAAAGATAGGCGAGATCGCCTACGAGCTAGACTTACCATCCGATCTGGAAGCAGTACATCCGGTATTTCATGTATCAATGCTCCGTAAGTGTATTGGTGATCCTTCCAGAATATTTTCCACAGAAGATATCCAGGTAACGGAGGAACTGTCCTATGAAGAACAGCCTGCAGCTATTTTGGATCGCCAGGTGAGAAGATTGCGCACCAAAGATGTGCCTTCTGTTAAGGTCTTGTGGCGCAACAATAACCGAGAAGAAATGACCTGGGAAGCGGAGGACGAGATGAAGAAGAAGTATCCTCACTTGTTTCCTATACCTACAGGTAATCTAAGTTTCTTAATTGGTTATATCGATTGGTAAATGATTTATATGTGCTACCCATAAAACGAAACTCCCCCGAAATGCGTGCAAGACCCTATAAGATTAGTTTAACATTCGAGGACGATTGTTCTAAAGGGAGGGAGGATGTTATATCCCGTATTTTGCACTTTCAGAAAAATTTGAAATAATTGTGACTTGTAAGAGATAAGGCAATATTTTGATCTTAGTTAATATATATGTTGTTCATGAAAATATTGACGCGGAAATATGGAGGAAGGCTAAGGGCAAAATTGGAATTTTGGAAATTAGTTTCATGACTTACAAAATATTAACCAAAGTAAATGGGCTAGGGAAAAATGAAAAAAAAAATGGAGAGGCCCAATATATGTGCTGGCCGGCCATGGGGGAAAAAAAGGGCCCAAGCCCATGTGCTAATTTAATAGACCAAATAAATAGATAAGAAGGGCCACCATTCAAGAATATTCAAGAAACAATTGTTGAGAGCAAAAAAAAAAAGGGAATTCGGCCAACAGGAGAAAGAGAGAAAAAAAATTTAAGCCATCCATTCTTGATCCAAAAATTTATTTCTTCTTGAATTCCTACCAAGTTCAAGACCCTCTTCAACGTGGTATAATTATTTAAGCGAGAAACCCACTTTAGTGGCAAGTGAAAAATTGAAGAAAAGGTAAAAATTCTATCCTCTTTTTATGTTATGAAGGTTTATATATATGTTATAGTGAGTAAAATTGAATGAAAATCATGGAAATGTTGTGTGTTGTGTGTGGGCCGTGTGGGTGTGTTGTGTGTGTGTGGCCGTGTGGTTTATTTGGTGGAGGAAGATGAATTAAATTTATTTAGTATGTTAGTTGTGTTGTTGTGGCCTTTGTGATGTAAATGGAAGACTAATGGTTCAAGTTGGCATGCAAATTAGTTGTAGGTTGTTGTAGGAAATTATGTGATTTTAATATGGTTTTTATGTAATTATGGAAGTGGAGTTGCTAAAGTGTGAATTGTTGTTGTTGATGATGAATTTGGAAGAAGACAATGCGACGTTGTAGTCTTGTTGCATTTGTGGAGTTTTCGGGTGGAATATGGTGTTGGTGGGATTGTTTGAATATTTTGTAGATTGTCTGAAATGCTCTTGAATTGTGTTTGAATGATCTTGGATTAGTAATGAATATGTGAGCGTTGATATTGGCTTGAATGTACGTAGTCGAATTGAATATGATAAGCTACGTAGAGAAGAAAGTTACTAATGTTAGAATGCGTTTAAATTGATTCTTGATGATTATTAGTACGGTTGTTGGTATTGTTGGTATGGTTGTTGATGAATTTGGCCGAGTTAAATTCTCGGGGATGTTGAATTTACGGGGGAGATGCTGCCGAAATTTTTGTATACAAGTACTAGTTCGAATTGAATTTCTAAGTACTTGTAGCTAATGTTTGGTAATTGATAACGTTATTGTAGATATTGGAGATCCCAAGACTTGAGTCGGGATTTGGTTAGCGAGCGATCGAGGTATGTAAAGCCTACCTTTCCTTCTTTTGGCATGACCTTTATGAAATGAACCAATAACGTATATGTATGCTTCTAAAGAAAATCCTATTCTTAGAGCCACTAGGATGGCTAATATCTTTGACTTCCATAAGTTATTCCATATGGCTTGATACGTATTTATGATGTTCGAAGATTCTAGTTGTTATGGTTCCGAATGTTGTTTGAAAAAAAATCGAGATGACTAAATTCTTTGACGAATATTTTGATACGTAAATATGGTCCTAAAGCCTCCATTTGATTCGATCCATAATGTTATTCGAAATTTACCTAATATGAATGATACCTGAATTTCCAAATATGGCTTATGAAATGTTTTTAGAAGGTTCTGTACTTCAAAAGTTCGTAACTTTCGTATACTAATTCCGATTGACTCGATACTTGTTTCTGAGCTTTCCGATATCGGTATGTATATTTATTCATCGAGTCTTGGAATTTATTTACTTATATGCATATGGTTTCCTCACTACTCCGCTCGTGCATACTACTATGATATCGTTCGCCGGATCCCGGACCGGTTTTGTGATCGTGCGCACTATGTTATATTCGGTAGTATGATGTGTTACGGCTCCCGAGACCTCGCCATAGGGCCGGGTACCGCATATATACGGCGTTATGATGTGATATGACATATGATATGTTCTAATGTTGTGATATGTTATGATGATACGATATGTTCGGGGATTGTACGGAGATTTGAAACCTTCTGGAGTATGATGTGTTGTGGCGCCAGCGTCAGAGTGGCGACCACGTTCCTGAGCCCTATGCATGATTTTTATTTGCATTATTTATATTTGCAGCACAGGTTTTGATATACTAATTCTGTATCCATTTTCTGTACTCCTCACTTCAGTTATGATTCGGATTACTGTACTTCATACTTTACATACTCAGTACATATTTCGTACTGACCCTCTTTCTTCGAGGGCTGCGTTTCATGCCCGCAGGTACAGACGTTCATTCTGGTGACCCGCCAGTGTAGGACACTTATTCTGCTATTTGGAGTACTCCTTTGATCCGGAGCTCATATTTTTGGTACATATCCTTTGTTGTACATGTTTCTGTATATATGATTATTTGGGGTACGGCGGGGCCCTGTCCCGTCATATGTTTTTGTTATGGTTTGTAGAGGCCTGTAGACATATATGTGGGTCATGGGTCATGTTTGTTCGATTATGTTTGTGATTTGTGCCTTAAGCGGTACCGTTTGCTATTATGACCAAAACGGCCCACATGTTTGTATATGTATGTATATTCGGGCGATGTGTATTCCGCCAGCCTGCCGACTTTTGGTATGATATTTCTGTTACAGATGACCGCTTAAGATGATGTCTGTCCACAGCATCCGTATACATAACGTATGTTAAATTTGAATAAGTCTTTGATATGTTGATTTGGTAAGCGAATGAGTTTGGGTGTCCAATTAGGACACTAGTTACGGGGTTGGGTCGTGACACGCTGTGCCTGGGCGGCAACTAACTGCGTCAATAGATGAATAGCCTCGGTCAGTTGTTGACCCGAAGTAGCCGGTGGAGGAACTGGAGGCATAGGAGTTGGAGCTGAAGCTCTCTCTTGTTCTTCTATAATAGGCGGAGTAGAAGAGGCATTAGATTGAGCTTCATTATGTGATTCACTCTCTTCTACATTAATTGGTGGCTCTCTTTCTACCCGTCTTTTGATCGTAATCTTGCCCTTCTGGGCGGCTGTAGCTTTTCCCTTTGGCGGCATTTCTGAAATCATAACACACTATTAGGGAGGAGAAAATCTTATGCACGTCTCTATCGCACGATCTCATAAGAAGAAGAATGGTCAGTTTTCCTAAATGCCCTGTAGCCTCCTGTTTATTAGTGTGGCGCGCAACACACTATAAACAAGACGCTACTAGACACGGCTCGTAGACACTTCCTAGGACTGAACTGCTCTGATACCACTTTTGTCACGACCCGACTAGTGGCCATGATGGGTACCCGGGGCTAACCACCGAGCACCGCTCATACCATTACCCACCGTACACATCAAGCGTTCATTCATTGGCCCTATAATCAAATCATGGGAAAACCCACTTTTCACTTTGAAACATAATTACCTTTATATACATAAGCTCTCCGGCTATCAAAATAATATATATATACATACGAGGAGAAACCGTGAGACCATATTACCTACACATACGTATCCACGAGCCTCTACTAGAGTGCTAGACATAGGGACGGGACAGGACCCCATCGTGCCCAAAATACATGTGTATACACAAAAGAATAAGTCAATGGCACCTCTAGAAAAATGGAGTGCTCTCAAGTCAGCTAATAGCTCCTACGAGTTTGGACCACCTCCCTGCCTACCTATGGACATGAACACAGCGTTCAAAGAAAGTTTGTATTAACATTAGCTAATCGATTATAAGAACGTGCTTACTAAAGCTAGGGAAAATTGGGCAGCATTTCCTTTGTTTATACAACTTTCCTCATATCACATATCGACTCCCAAACATCCATAACAACATTCACAATATTATAGACAATAATCATTCATCTACATTATCCACATTTCACAATTTCACTTCAATTCCTCCATAATCATGGTCATTGTTCACTATTACGTTCTCTTACATATAATGCTTATCCCATGTTCTAAATGTCATTCATAACATACTTACAATCACAACATATCAATTTTCATGACTCATTCCAAACTACTATTCATAATCTCATTATTCTCATCTTTGTGACCCATTTTCTATCTCCTTCCATAATCTAAGTCTTTCAACCTCTCATCACCCTAAACAACATGGAAAGATCATAAAACTTACCTTAGATAGTGTAGGAATAAGCCTTGAGTGGAAATACTCCTCTTACACCAAAACCCTAGTTCACTTCCATTGGAATTTCTTGGCTTGGATAAACTTCAATGAGTTTCATACACTTGATTTTGTTGGTTTGATGTAGTTGATCACCAATCTCTCTTGGGTTCTTGTGGATGAAGAGTGGAGAGCTTTCTAGAGGGTTCTTAAGGTGTGGAGTGAAAAATGAAATGAAATAAATGAGGTTGGGGTCCCTTATATCAACTTAAACATTTGACCCGACTCGGACATACGGACCGACATACGGTCTATATCTTTTATACTGGCCGTATGTCTGGCCATATTTTTGGTCCAGTGAAGGTCCCATTCTGGGCAGAACATACGGCCAATATGTATTATACGGCCAATATGTTGGACCGTATGTTGCCTAACTTTCCGAAATTCATTCTCGTTGGCTCATTTGATCACCAATCCTTATGGAACCTTCTTAACACTTGTTTAACACCTCATTAACAATCCAATGGATGCTATACCTCTTCTCCAAAACATAATTAAGCTCTCATTAATTCGATACTCATAAATCTTACCCGACACACAACATATACCTTGCTTTCCTTAACAACTCCCGTCTCCTACCTCGAATGTCTTTGAAATCTCATTTAGAATTATCAAATGTTATTTCTTACTTACCAAGGCATCGTATACTTCATGCCCTTCGTTAATCTATTCACTGTACGTTTGATGAGTCGTGAAATTACGCGATATTCGACGCTAATTCCTTAAGCTTTTGTGACTCCTTAAGCACTTTTGTTGCTACTTTTTGTGTTTTATGTTGTTTTGTAGGAAAAGATGCCCGGAGAGCAAAACGGACCAAAACGGACCAAAATAGAGCAAAAATAGAATAAATTCATACTTTCTGGCACCATATGCTACACGCAGAGTATAGCATATGGCGCAGCATGTGCAACATGCGAGCAGCATGTGGTGCAGCATGTGGTGACAGAGAAAATTGTCACCACATGCTACGGTTTTTGCACCACATGCGATTAGCATGTTCAACATGCGAATAGCATGTGGTGCAGCATGTTGTGCATGAGGATATTTTTGGCCAAATTTTGTTCCCGTTTTTGGAATGATATAAATACTCTTTTAGGGTTTGTAATAGATTATCTTTGGCAGTTTTTTGACAAGTTTTGGAGACTAGTTTTTACACCACACTTTGGGGTTAAAGATTTGAAGATTTGGTTGAGTATTTCTTAAACCTTTAATTCATTTCTTCAATTCCTTGCTTTGTATTGTATATCTATGTGTGTAGCTTTCTATTCCATAATTTGAATCTCGTTTATGAAAGTATTCTTGATTAAAGTTTGGTTTGAAACTCTTGTTATGCTTATGTATTGAATGATTCTTATTGCTATTGATGTGGGTCTTTGTTGATTTAATTAATCTCGTTCTTGAATGTTTCCAAAGGGATTAGCTAACCCTAGGACTCACCCATTTACTTAGATTGAGCTTGGAAAAGGAAATCTAGGTTGGGAAAGATTAATTAACAATAATTTGGGTCATTAAACTCATCTAATAACTTGAGCTCGGAAGAGGATAGTTACTTGAGGTTAAATTGATTGTGCCTAATATCACACTCTAAGGCTTGGAAAAGCTTAGAGTGAAATTCATTGATTTGGTTGGAAGACTTTCAATGAGATTTTAGAAATCATTATCTATTGACATAAACCCGTTCTTAGTTGTAAAATCGTGAAATACATTGGATCGTTACTTGAGTGTAATCTCCTATTATCCATGCTTGTGGCCATTGATCATTTTACTCGCTTCCTAGGTAATTTTACATTTCCGCGTTAGTTATAATTCTCAAACAAAAACCAAAATACCATTTATCGTTTGGCTTTAGCTTAGTTGGTGAAAGTTCCTTACTTTCTTAATCGCCTAGCATATTGTTCCCTGTGGGATCGACCCCGACTCATAGTTGGGTAAATATATTGCATACGACCCTGTACACTTTCTCTTTGAGGAGTGTATTTGGACGTTATCAAAAATGGCGCCGTTGCCGGGGAACAATTTGGCGTATTTAGGTTAGTTTGAGATTTAAGCTTGCTTGCTTTGGTCCAAATTCGTAAATATTAGTGTAGTTGTTTTCTTTGCTTGATTTTATTTTTATATAAAAAAAAAAAAAAAAACATGGCATCTTGGAATGAAAACGAAAATGGGTTTGATGGTTGCAATCCATATTTTGATGACCCATGTCCATATTGTGAAAGACCCCACTTTTGGCAAGATTGTGAATATGCTCCCGGGAGAGAGATGTGTGCACCGTCTCAATCCTATGATGAGAGTATTTGTAATATATGTGGTGGTCAAGGTGGACATTGGGGTGATTGTCCCAATTATTTTGCTTCCCCTCCCCCAAGTTGTTCTAACGAAAATGCTAGTTGTGCTTTTGAGTTTGACAGGGACAACGACATGACAAATGAAGGACAAAGTGCCGGATATGAAGGCATCATGGCAATGCTCCAAACATACTTAGATCGGGAAGCTAAAATGGAGGAAGAGCGAAAGCTCCTCCAACAATCCGTTTTAGAAAATGGAGAAGCCATGAAAAGAATGAATGATTCATTTGAGGATGCCAATTCCTCAATTGTCATGGATGTGTCGACTCCTCAAAATGAAATGGTTGAAGAAGAGATTTCAAGTTTACAAGATGAACCCGAAAATTCTTGTGACCACGACGAAAGTTGTGAAATTGAAGAAATGGTTCAACTTGAAGAAGAAGAGCATAATCTTGAAGAAGAAATCTCTAATTCTCAAAAAGAAGAAGTTGAGGAAATTTTGAAAAGCATAATGGGGAGAAATGAACAATATGGGAAAGTCTTGACCAAATTGTAGGAAGAAGTTTAACATGGAGATGATGAAACTATCCAAAAGGTATATCTCACCATGGATGGATTTTTACAAGAGTTGGACGACTCTCACAATGAAGAAAATCTTGACAAAATGGAAATTTTGAGCCAAGATTGGCTAATGAATCAAGCTCAACAACTTGAAGCCTATGGAAATCACCGTGAAGGCATTTCATGGATGATGGAAGAATTTCTAAAAATACATGTTGAGCAAAGTCAAGAAGTGGAGCTACTTGAAATTACTATCCAAAAATTGGAGGCCGAATTGAATGCAAAGATTGAGGCATGTAATGCTCAATATCAAAGGGCCATGGATTATACTTTTGAGTTGGTTTCCAATGAAGAAGAGGTCAAGATTGATTTTGATGAGCTAATGGCGAATTACCAACCTACCAACCCAAAAATAGTGAATGATGCCAAGATTGAAGAAATGATACTAGAGTTGCATAAAAAAGTTCATGAAATGGTTTTTGAAGACTCTAGTTCATTTTTGGGTGAGGATGTCAAAACTCATGCAAATTTAGAATTTGAGCGCGTTGGACCTCATTCTAGCCATTTTTCAACATTGTGCTTGGTTGATGATATGGAAGTTGAACTAACTGAGCCTATGGAGAATTTTGGAGATGAAGATCAAAGCGTTTTCATTTTGAAGTTTGCTATGCCAAGAAGACAAAATGGCATGCCTCACTTACGGGCCAAGAAGTGCAAAATGCGACACCCGAGAGTTGGCCTCTTTCCTTTCCTACCACCGCCTCACGAGCATCACCGGAATCTTGATTCAAAGTTGGGGCGCAAATTCATATCTTCCAAATGGAAGGAAAAGTGGTAAAGGTAACCGTCGTGCCGCGATGTTAAATCAAGCGCTTGGTGGGAGGTAACCCATCGTTTTAAAAGTTTTAAATCGTTTTTGAAATTTTATTTTTTAGAATAGTTTAGTTTATGGTTTTTGACTAATCTGCAAAGTTTCAGAATTTTTGAATTTATTTTGACCATATCGGATACCCGGACAGCCCCCAAAACCAGTAAAAGCTGCAAAAAAATGCTTTCTAGTGTCATAACATGCGATTCGCATGTCATACATGTGAATTGCATGTAGTGTCGCACATGGTGACAGAAAGCAAAAAAAAAAAAAAAAAAATTGGTGACATCACATACGAATCGCATGTGGGATCGCATGTCATGCCAGTAAAAAAAAATTAATTTTTTTTTTAATGTTTTGTTTAGATTATGTGCAGCGAGGACGTTGCAATGTTTACAGTTGGGGGTGACACGTGCTAGCACATTATATTTTGAAACTTGCTCAAATTTTTTAAAAATCTTGTTCTTTTGACATGTTGTGGATTAGTCACTCTTATTATTTTATTTTCTTTGAGGAAAAATATGAAAACTCTTGGCTTGTTTGGTACTAATAGAGTTAGTCTCTTGCATGTGAAATTGAAATGCAAATACCCCTCCAAATTGTTTTGTGAAAGTTAAAAATCAAGGTGCATAGGAAAGAATGATCTTTGTGACAACTTTTTGGCTCATTTGGTGACTCTTTACCTACTAGTTGTGTTTACTTTGAATTATGAGATATTACACTAGTTGATCCATCTAGACTGGTTCATATGCCATGTGTGGTGAGTTTTGTTGAATAATCTTGTGTTTACTGTTATCATCTAGAACTTGCCCGGTTAGTCGTTCAATGCTAATTCTGATTATGTTGGTTGGAGAGATGACCTTGGGCTATCTTTGTGATTTTTGAAAAAGCCTCTTTAGCCTTTCTAGCCTACCATTGCATAAATAATATCACTAGTAACCCCATTTGAGCCTACGACCTTTTCTTTTGTTGCCACATTACAAGCCTTTACCCGTTTTGATGAAGAGTCTCTCTGTTGAACCTTTCCCTCCGTGAACATGAAATTGTGAATTTGAGGCCAAAAGCCTAAGTTGGGGGTGTTAGTGTTGGTTGAGAGTGGTGAAGGTTGGTGTTGTGGAAAAGTCAAAAGAAAGGAAGAACATTTGAAAAATACAAAAAGGTTGCAAACTTTTTGTGCAAACAAAAAAAAAATTGAATAATTGGGGAAACTAGTATGCAAAGGAAGGAGTGATGTTTTGAAATGAAGAGGAAAGTGGACAAAAAGTATGTGTAGTGTTCAAGGAGGGCGTAGTCACTTGTATCCCAAATACTTATCCTACCCTTCCCTAAGCCTACATTACAAGCTTAAAAAGTCCCTATGTGATCTCCAACTGAATGTTCTTGAGTTAGTGATGTTTGAAAATAAGGGCAAGCTTATGGTGTGATATTTGTTAGCACTAGAATTTCTTTGTTGAGTGTGAGTGACTTTGTGTATTTGTCCCTTGTGTTATTGTTGTGAATATAGTGATTTTTGGACTTTATTTCTTGTGAGGGCATATGGATTACGATAGATTGGTGATGTTGAAAAATCCAAAGTTGCGTCAACTGAGCATATCTAGTAAGCTAGTGGTTTTGAGTCACTTATTGAGGCTTGAGTGTTGTTGCTTGATGGTTTTAAATCTCTAATGCATTCTTAAAATTGTATTTTGAAACGAGAGAGTTATTTCATTGAAGCTTCACATGCTTGTAGCCTAATTGTTGGTACCAACCAAAGTCATGTTTTTGTGCTTAAAGTGGATCCTCATTGAGATTTTTGTTTTAGTTTGCTTGAGGACAAGCAAAGACTTTAAGTTGGGGGTGTTGATGAGTCGTGAAATTATGCGATATTCGACGCTAATTCCTTAAGCTTTTGTGACTCCTTAAGCACTTTTGTTGTTACTTTTTGTGTTTTTATGTTGTTTTGTAGGAAAAGATGCCCGGAGAGCAAAACGGACCAAAACGGACCAAAATAGAACAAATTCATACTTTCTGGCACCATATGCTACACGCAGAGTATAGCATATGGCGCAGCATGTGGTGCAGCATGTGGTGACAGAGAAAATTGTCACCACATGCTACGGTTTTTGCACCACATGCGATTAGCATGTTCAACATGCGAATAGCATGTGGTGCAGCATGTTGTGCATGAGGGTATTTTTGGCCAAATTTTGTTCCCGTTTTTGGAATGATATAAATACTCTTTTAGGGTTTGTAATAGATTATCTTTGGCAGTTTTTTGACAAGTTTTGGAGACTAGTTTTTACCCCACACTTTGGGGTTAAAGATTTGAAGATTTGGTTGAGTATTTCTTAAACCTTTAATTCATTTCTTCAATTCCTTGCTTTGTATTGTATATCTATGTGTGTAGCTTTCTATTCCATAATTTGAATCTCGTTTATGAAAGTATTCTTGATTAAAGTTTGGTTTGAAACTCTTGTTATGCTTATGTATTGAATGATTCTTATTGCTATTGATGTGGGTCTTTGTTGATTTAATTAATCTCGTTCTTGAATGTTTCCAAAGGGATTAGCTAACCCTAGGACTCACTCATTTACTTAGATTGAGCTTGGAAAAGGAAATCTAGGTTGGGAAAGATTAATTAACAATAATTTGGGTCATTAAACTCATCTAATAACTTGAGCTCGGAAGAGGATAGTTACTTGAGGTTAAATTGATTGTGCCTAATATCACACTCTAAGGCTTGGAAAAGCTTAGAGTGAAATTCATTGATTTGGTTGGAAGACTTTCAATGAGATTTTAGAAATCATTATCTGTTGACATAAACCCGTTCTTAGTTGTAAAATCGTGAAATACATTGGATCGTTACTTGAGTGTAATCTCCTATTATCCATGCTTGTGGTCATTGATCATTTTACTCGTTTCCTAGGTAATTTTACATTTCCGCATTAGTTATAATTCTCAAACAAAAACCAAAATAGCATTTATCGTTTGGCTTTAGCTTAGTTGGTGAAAGTTCCTTACTTTCTTAATCGCCTAGCATATTGTTCCCTGTGGGATCGACCCCGACTCATAGTTGGTTAAATATATTGCATACGACCGTGTACACTTTCTCTTTGAGGAGTGTATTTGGACGTTATCAACGTTAACGGGAAAGTTTTGAGGTGTAACAAGACCGCGCTCCCCAACCATGAAATCTAAATCATGAACCTTCCAGTGTACATTACTCTTCTGTCTACTCTGAGCCATGAGAAGTTTCTCCTGAATCAATTTCACTTTATCCAATGAATCCTCAACAAATCCATACCCCAAGGCCTAACCTCGAACGCATCAAACCAACCAATCAGAGAACGATACCAGCTACCATGCAATTCCTCAAACGGATCCATCTCAATGATATATACTAATCATAATGACCCCCAAAATCAATCACACAAGCCTGTAACATATCGTTAAAAACCTGAATAGTTCGCTCGGACTGTCTGTTAGTCTGCGGGTGAAAAGCTGTACTGAGCTCCACTCTAGTACCCAACTCCTTCTACCTGGACCTCCAGTAATGCGATGTAAACTGAGTACCTCAATCTGTAATGATAGAAGTGGGCACCCCATGCAAGCGAACTATCTCTTTAATGTAGGTCTTGGCCAACTTCTCTAAATTGTAAGTCATCTGAATGGGGATGAAATGGTCAGACTTGGTCAATCTATCCCGATGACCCAAATAGCATCAAACTTGCCCAAGGTACGTGGCAATCTTACCACAAAGTCCATAATGATCCGCTCCTACTTTCACTAGGGAATGCACATCTTATGAGTCATACCACCAGGATTCTGGTGCTCATACTTCACTTGCTGACAATTCAAACACTGAGACACAAACTCCACTATGTCTCACTTCATGAGACACCGCAAATAATTTTGCTTCAAATCATGATACATTTTTTTAGCCCCCGAATGAATGGTATACTTAGAGGAGTGAGCCTTCTTCATGATCAACCTAGTCAAATCTCGCACTCTCGGAAGACAAATCCGACCCGTGATCCTCAAAACTCCATCACCATTAAGAATAGCTTCCTTAGCCTCACATTGCAACACCTTGTTCTAAATTTTTCACAACTTCATATTTTCGAACTGTTGAGCCAAAAACTACGCCTCCACACATGCTAAAACCCTATCAGGCTCTGAAATATCAATCCTCACAAAATAATTAGCCAAAGACTAAACATACATAGCTAAAGGATGCTCTTCCACGTGCAATAATGCCAAGCTACCTATGCTCACCCATTTTCTACTCAAGGCATCTGCCACCACATTGGCCTTGCCTGGATGATAAACAATGGCCATATCATAGTCGTTGAGTAACTCCAGCCACCTATGTTGTCTCAAGTTGAGGTCCTTCAGATTGAAAATATACCGAAGGCTACGATGATCCGTGAACACTTCACAATGTACTCCATAGAGATAATGCCTCCAAATCTTCAAAGCGAAGACTACCGCTGCCAACTCTAAGTCATGAATGGAGTAGTTCTTCTCATGAGCCTTCAACTTTCTCAAAGCATAAGAGATCACTTTGCCTTTTTGCATCAATACATAACTAAGACCCACTCCAGAAGCATCACAATATGTCACGACCCCACCGGAGGGCCATGATGGGCACACAGAGCTAACCTACCAAACACATCTTAACTTACTCACATAATCATATCTAGGCGAGCCACATGGCTAACTCATAATTACCATGAACCAAAAAGGCACAAGTTCCATCGAACATAGGCACATCTATATAAACATCATTAACTATGCCCATATATATATATATAAGCTGACAAGGCTACCAAAAATGATTTACAAAATATAACCCGATAAGGTTATGGGATATTTAGCTATGTACATCTATCTACGAGCCTCTACATGGAGTATGTAATATTATAAAGATGGGACAGGACCCCGCCATGCCTACATATGTGCACAAAAGAGTACTACCAAGCAAACTACAACTCTGGATCAATTGGAGCACCTCTATGAAATCTCTAATGAAGCAGCCTAGGGGTCTGGTCTATCTCCCTTTCTACTTGCGGGCATGAACGCAGCGTCCACAAATAAAAGGACATCAGTATGAACAATGTACTGAGTATGTAAGGCATGAATAGCAACATGATGAAAGCATGAAAATAACATAAGATAAAGAGAACAAGTTATACTGTATAATACCTCTTAAGATGACTGTCATGCATACTTAACCTTTGTCTAACGGAAACATTTCATACATATACATGTAATGATACTATACCCGGCCATATAGGCTCGGTGTATCCTGTACCAGGCCATAATAGGGCTCAATGTTGTCCATACTCGGCCATAACAGGGCTCGGTATTGTCCACACCCAACTGTGGTAGTGTGCACAATGGTTATCGTACCCGGCCATATAGGTTCGGTGTCAGAAAATAGCTACATATACATATATGGCATATGTGATAATCCAACAGGAAGCATTACAACTCAATCGGAGAGCCATATGGTCGATAAGCCTCCGATTTCCATTATGGAATTGTCATTATCACTATATCTTTCCTTAGAGGGTCAACTACCATAAGATGAGAGCAGCGACGATGAAGATAATCAACGAGATCATGAGAACTTTGAGAATCATTAGCTTCTACCATTTCTAGGAAATATGACATTATGGATATCATGGATGGGTTCACAATAAGGAAATCATGCCTTTAGGAAGAAAGGGTTAGCCTTAACATACTTTATGCTTCCTTAATTACTTAACGTTCTCCTCCCAAGCCCGCAAATCTACAGTCAATAGGATTCATACTAAGATTAAGTCTTTAAACCACTCTTAAGTTCAAACTAGTGTAATTAACGAGCTAGCAAAATTTGGGCAGCACTTCCCCCAGTTTATCGACTTTCACCAAATTACAAAACAACTCACAAACAACAATAATAACATGTAAAATACCATAATCAAGAATATATATTCAATTTAATCTCAAATTTATCCAAAATCCCCTTTCAAGTTCACCTCATAGTAATCAACTTCACTTAAACACTTTATGACTTCCCTTCTATGATTCTTTCCTCTCCAAAATTTTCTAAACCTTTAAATCAACTTAATCATATAAATAGGATGAAGAACATACCTTATAATTGAAGAACTTCACCTTACTAAACTCCTCCGAAGATCAAGTTCATCACCACCTTGGGGAGAAACAAAAACAATCACCTTCCATGGATTATCTTGAGGTTTTGATGTTTGATCTTCTCTCGTGATGGCATGGAAGGTTTTGGAGTATTGTGGAACCTTCAAGGACTCTTTATAAATGTGGGGAAGTGTGGGAGGTTGATATGAAAATGAGATCTTTTGTCATTTAAAAAGGTGTCAAATTCCCCCCCCCCCCTCATTAATTTGCGGTGGAGATGCGGCTCAGCATAGTGGATATGTAGCCGCATCTCCCCTCCTCTCTTTTGGGAGGAGGTTGGGAAGTGAATCTAGTAGATTTGATGAGTTTGCGGCCAATATGCTGCACAACAAACTCAGTTTGCAGCCGCATATTGGTCCACAAACTCTTGTTTTTGCGAAAACGCGTTCTTTTCGATTCGTTTCACCTTCAATCCTTATGGAACCTTCTTGGCACTTGTATGAAACTTCATTAACCATCTAAGGGGACCTATAGCTCCCCCTCAAGGAAATTATAAGCAATTTATAATTTAAATGATATGAAATCTTCCCAAAACATGACACAAATTCCAACTTCTTCAATGAACTTACTTTCACCGATTCATTTAACTCCGAAACCTTAAGATACAAACTTAAAATTATCAAATAACCTTCTTAACCTTATAAGGGCATCATGTCCACTTTAGGTTTGTGTTAGTTTACTCATAATGCAAACGGCATGAAATTTCCAAAGTGTAACACAATAGACTGTAAAGCTCTCTCCCTGGATAGGTAAGGTTAGAATCGAAGAGGTTGTCAACAAGGTATTGAGCTTTTAAAAGCTCACCTCACACTCATAGAACAAATGAAAGAACCCTTCCTTCTGAGTCAGTTTGGTCAACAGGGACGCAATGGATGAAAATCCCTCCACAAAACAACGATAGTAACTTGCGAGGCCCACAAAGCTCAAAATCACATTGGCTAAACCGGCCTAATCCAATCTCGAACCGCCTTAATCTTCTTTGGATCTACCATAATTCCATCCTTAGTCACCACATGCCTCAAGAATGCCACCGAACTAAGCCAAAACTCACACTTTGAGAACTTAGCATAAAGCTTCTTCCCCTTCAAAACCCAGAGCACGATCCTCAAATCATGCTCGTGCTCCTCTTTAATTCGTGAGTAAATCAACATGTCGTCGGTGAAGACAATCACAAAAGAATCCAAATAAGGCCACAATCTCCATTTATCAACTCTATTAAGGTTGCGGAGCATTTGTCAACCCAAAAGACAACACCAAGAACTCATAATGCCCATAACACGTTTGGAAAGCTGTCTTAGGGACATCCTCAGCCCTAGTCCTTAACCGGTGTTAGCCAGATCTCAAATTAATCTTGGAAAAAATAGAAGCAACCCGAAGCTGGTCAAACAAATCATCAATGCGTGGTATAGGATACTTGTTCTTGATAGTCACCTTGTTCAACTACCTATAACCAATACACATCAGCGTAAATCCATAATTCATCTTCACTAATAACATGGGCGCACCCCATTTAGAAATACAAGGCCAAATGAACCCTTTGCTCAACACGTCTTGCAACTGTTCTTTCAATTCCTTCAACACAGCCGGTGCCATTCGATGTGGTGGAATGAAAATGGGCTGAGTGCTCGGCTTCAAATAAATGCAGAAGTCAATATCACGATTGGGTGGAACAACTGGAAGGTCTGTAGGGAACACCTCTCGAAACTTTCGTACTACGGGGACTGACTCTAATGGAGGAGTCTCTGCACTAGTGTCTTAATTATAAGCCAAATAAGAGAGACTACCCTTCTTCACCATCCTCCGAGCCTTAAGAAATGAAATCATTTTCTTCGGATACTGACTAAGAGTACCTTTCCACTCTAAGCAAGGAATACCCGGCATGGCTAAAGCACCCGTCTTGGCATGACAATACAAGATCGTGTGATACGAAGATAACCAATCCATCCTAAGAATAGCGTCGAAATCCACCAGGTCCAAGACTTTGAAGTCTACCTAGGTATCATACGCCATCAAAGTAACTACGCAACATCTATATACCTGCTCTAACACTACTGAATCCCCAACAAAAGTAGAAACAATAATGGGCAAACCTAAAGAATCACATATCAAATCCAAACTCAAGGAAAAATAGGCAGACACATACGAATAGGTAGGGCTTGGATCAAATAACACCATACCTGAACGATGGCAAACCGAAAGTATACCTTTGATGACTGCATTGGAGGCCTCTACCTCAGGTCTGCTCCAAAAAGCATAAAAATGAGCATGATCACCCGAAGTATGAGTACCCCGGCAGCCATTACCTCGGCCGGGCATATGAGTACCCCCGCAGCCACTACCTCGGCCGGGCTGAGTAAATCTCTTTGTTGTCTGAGTACCTTCTCTACTACCATGAGCACTACCCTTAGTCGGCTGCGCAGCTATCCTAGGGACGGGTGTCTAGCAACTTTGATGCTGACCACCATGCCTAAGTCGTGGGCAATCCCTCTAGAAATGTACGAGGTCTTCACACTGAAAACAATCTCTGGAATTGTAGCTCGCTGAGAAGAAGAACTAGCACCCGAATGCCCACCACGACCATATGGCATAGAGGAACTCTGAGACAAATGCCCTGTTCCATAAGAAGTACACGATGACTGACCCCTCTCAGAAACGGGCATAGCTGCTACAATTGTCCTAGCAATCGGACGGTGACGACCTCCACCAAAATGTCCTCTACCTCTAGATGAGCTACTACATGTGTGCAAAAATGAGGCCTCTTGACCACCCCGCTCCTCATAATCCTCATGTCTAATGAACTCAGTCTCTTGAACTGCATCAACAATCTGCTAGAAGAAAGACCCTATGCAAACCATCTGTGCTTTAATCAAGGGAATAGGACAAATCCATCCATTGGTGAACTTCCTCACCTTCTCAGTCTCATCAGGAAGAATCATCAAAGCATGGCGAGATAAGGCATGGAACTGGGTCTCATACTCTATCACAGACATACGCCTCTAGGGTAACCCCTCGAACTGAGCCCTCATCCTCTCTTGAATACTACGAGGCACAAACTTCTATAAGAATGTCACGACCCAACCCCGTAGGCCGTGATTAGTGTCCGAATTGGACACTCATATCACCTGTTAACTATAATCTTTTATAACCAGCATATTATGAACTTATTTGTAGAAAAAGGCAGGACATTATTTTAAAGCTGTCACAATTCTGTATGTCGTAGGCACCTGTCTCCCGAGGAGCTACGATCTTCAACAACAACATATATATATCTACGCAAGCCGACAAGGCTGCCACTACACGCAACATCCCAAACATATATATATATATATATATGCAAGCCGACAAGGCTGCCATTACGAATGGGTACGCCCCAAACATAAGTCGTATTCGTACAACGCAACAACAACTATATACAGACCCACACAAATGTCCACAGACCGCTAAGAGTACTGACAGTATCATATGACGGGACAGGGCCCCGCCGTACCCCGAATAAACACATACATATACAACAAAAGGGAGTTATACCACAAGCTAGTCTCCGGAACAGAGGAGCACTCCAAAGTAGCTGAATAGATATCCTAGGCTGGCGGATCTCCGAAACGAGCGTCTGTACCTGCGGGCATGAACGCAGCCCCCCGAAGAAAGGGGGTCAGTACGAAATATGTACTGAGCATGTAAAGCATGAAATATAGTAATAGACTCATACTGAGACAAGGTGTGTAGGACCCAATGCAACAAACAAAAATTCATAAAACTTACCTTTGAACATAATTCATCTGTATCATTCTCATATCAATATCAATATAGAGTTTTGTAATCAAAGCTGAATAATCATTCTGTATATAACATATATAACGTGTCCCGACCCTTTAGTGAGGGACTCGGTGAATAATGAACATATGCCCTCCTGGCCGCCATCCCCATATCATCATGTCATCATATCATCATATCATCATATATATATAACGTGTCCCGGCCCTCTAGTGAGGGACTCGGTGAATAATGTAATAAATATGCGCACGAAAACGTGTCCTGGCCCGGGACTCAGTGAAGGATATAGCGGTAAGCACGAGCAGAATAATAAGCAACCACATACATGCAAATCATCTTTAGCGACTCAATAGATAAGTAACTAACCAGCTCTCAAGTGTCAGGATTATAATCATATTCAGTTCTTTTTTTAAATCTCATTAAAAACTATAGCAAGGAACGTTTCAAATTTCATGTACATGTATCAATTTAACGTGGTGTAGCTTTTGAAAGCCAAGTATGCCTCTAATTATGCAATTCTTTAAGAGTAGGAACTTCTATACATCATTTATTAGTCAATCATATAGTAGGCTCGTGACAATAACATTAAGGAATGAATAGAATCATAAGTTATGCTTGGAACTAGAGAGTAGAATTTACCCCAAGGTTCATATTATTTCTTACTTACGTCTAGGACATGCCAAAAGAAAGAAGGGACAACTTTACATACCTTTAGCGTTTAGTCGTATTATAACTTGTACTTGCTGCCCAATGGTACTTATCCTATATCAAGTTATCAAGAGCTACGATTAGTCTACGAGGGAATTCAATATGTATTTTAACGTTAACAATCCCTTTCTAACATTTAGACGACGTTTCGTTCGTATTCAAACCAACTAGTACTACAAACTAATATTGCTAATCATACTTTCATGTATCAATCCGAACTTGTTAAACATGACTTAAGAACTTTGGACAGTCCGTACATCATCAAAACAGTCCCCTATTCATGGCCAAACAGCACGCACAACATTACCATTTTCAATTCGCAGTTTTCCAACTTCAACTACAACGACAACAACACGTTTACAACATTACTTATACGATTATTAGAACTGTTTTAACATCATATTTATTCTTACAACAGCCCACAAACCATTTCAATTTCAACTTGAATCATTAAGCTTCACTTTCACTATACGTTCATAACAACAATCAACATTCAAAACGCACTAATCCACTCCTATCATTAAAACAGTCCACGGTTTGGGACTGTTTTCCTACTTCAACATAATTCATTTCTTTTACACCCTAATTCATCTTTCCATAATGCATACAATACACCACAATGTCCATAACAACAACAATTAAAACATGACACAAAACAGTCCATAACTTCTCCTAAAGCAATCCCCTACACGGCTTCAACACAACTACAACAACTTCATGATTTTCATCCATTTATCCATACTACAACACATTCAATTCATTCCCAATACATGTACAAGAAGATTAAGCATCATTTCACCCAGGTCTATAGCACACGACCCACATCAACTTCAAGCAAAACAGTCCAATACCAACATGCACAATCATAAACATTCAATTCACCATAAAACACATGAGAAGGGATCAATTCTTACCTTGTAACTAAACCCTTCAATCGGCTATCCCTTCACTTTCACTTCTTGAATTTTAACACTTGTTCTTTCTATTCCAATGAATGCTACACGTTAATACACACCTTCAAGGGAGTTGAATTGCTTAAGAAACTGATTTTTGGATCAATTTGGAGAAGGTTATTCTCGGCCAGCTTGTAGCCGAGAGCCTCTCTCTCTATCTCTTAATTTATTTATTTTTGCTTTGTAAATGTGGAAATGAGCTAGTTAGTGATGAATGAATCAGAATTTGTGTTATATATATGCATTACATGATTTGGACATGTGTCCCACTCAAATTTTGGGTCAATGATCATTGACCACTTCCATCCTCTTACACGGCCACTATGGCTTATTTTATGGACTGATTTGGTTTTTTTTATCCCACTTAATAATCTAATCATGGTTAATTTAATCCCAATTTTCCATTAATGCTTCTATACCAAACGAAATTTATAGGTAACTTGTGACTTGAAACGAAACCGGAAGTTAAAGTCTCTACTTCGTATCTTAAAATAGTCTTGTCTTTAACTTGTCGCGTTTAGTTTAAAACGTCCCAATGTATGAAAATATGGGATATAACAAAGAAAGCCTGAGTGAATGAGGTCCAAGTGAATGAACGGGATCCTGGTGGTCTAGTCTCAACAAACGACCTCCAACACTGCTTGGCGAGGCCAACTATCTGAAAAGTAGTGTAATCCACACCACGAGACTCTACTAACCCTAGGTTATACAACCTCTTATGACAACTTATCAGAAACTTATATGCGTCATCCTCGGGGTCTTCATCATACTTGGGAGGATTCATTTTCTAGAAACACTCAAACATCTTCTGCTTCTCCATGAACATTATGGGTTGTGCAGCTGCAGGTGAAACAAAACCAGGCATCGCCATACCCATGAAACGGCGAGCCATAGCAGCTGCTGGCCTAGCCTCTGAAACAAAACCATGCATGCTAACTCATATAATAAACAACATCATATCATGTAAGCATATGCATGCAACTGCCCGATCATATAGGTATGGTGTGATCATTATTAGCCCGCGCTCGGGCTTCCCGTGTCCGGGGTAAACATCTGATGCCGCCCACTAGTGGTGTCTGCTCATGCCATCTCGACATGCTGTATATGCCACCCGCCTTAGCGGTGTCTGCCCAGCTATATAGGCACGGTGCAATCTCATCATTAAATACTTATCATGAAGCATGCATAAGAACTCAAGTAAAAGCTATAACTCTATCAGGATGACGTAAGTCGAGAACCCCCGATGCCGTTATGGAGTAGTCATGATCATTATGGCTCACCTTGAAGGAACTAGCATCATAAGGTGGGTCTAGCAACAATGAATAATATCAAGGAATCATATAAGGATCATTAGCTTCATAGGAATATGATATCATAAGCCTTAAAATCTCTAGACATGGATCCATCATCGTCATTATTATATCTATAACACGTCTCTTATCCTTATCTCATGAGTAGATCTTAATAATCATTGACCTATAGTTTCCAAAACATGAGAAAGTCATGGAGGGATAAAAGGAGTCATATTATAGGAATCCTGCCTTAGAAAAGAAGGTACTAGCCTTACATACCTTTATGTCTCCTTAACTCTATCAACTAAGCATTTTCCTTCCAAGCTCATGGTTTTGCATTCAAGAAAGTCCGTACTAAAATTAGATAACCGGAAACATACTTAAGCTTGAGCTAAAGCTAATGAAATTTGGGCAGCATCTCCTTTGTTTCTACAACTTTCTCCATATAAAATAACAACTCCCAACCATCAATAAGAACGCTACAATATCTTAATCAATGATCTCCACCAAGCTATACATCATTCAATTCTCACAATTCTATTTCAAAATCATCCATAACCATACCTATAATATAACATCATATTCATCCTCATATAATACTTCTTTAACATCACCTATATCATTTGTAACAAGATTATAGTCCTAACATGTCAAGAATTATGATTGAAGTCAAGTTACTATTCAAGAATACCAGTATTCCCACATTTGGACTCCATATTCTACTTTCTTCCTCAATCCAAGTATTTTAACCATTCAATATTCTTAAAAACCTGGAATGATCATAAAACTAACCTTTGATTAGGTAGGAACGGTGTTACACCCCGAAAAATTTCGTGTTACCAAGCCTGTAGACGGCTTAGTATGAGCTCAAGGGTGAGAAAAGTTATACAAGGATCAGGGGTGAAGATTATATTATCTGAGTATAAGAATATATAAATGACATTTGGAGATCGTATGGAGTAAATCAGTTAACACGTTACTTGATGAATAGCCCTCGTAACCGTAAGTTAAGATGGGGCTCACATGTTGGGGTTTTATAAAGGAATTATGAAAAATGATATGAGTAGTACATGGGAATTTGATCATATCTTAAGAAGGACCCTCAAGCCAAATATGTGCATAAGCCCTCCAAAAGGATGATTTAAGGGTATGTTTTTGGATGATTTGACTTGGAGGGGCCAAAACGCTATTATATGTTTGGAATTTGGAAACACACAAAAACTAAAGGTTGTAGATAATTGAAATAGCTTTCAACCAAAGGTTGTGGTCTCTCATACGATATCGGGATCAAGAATTATGGCCATTTTATGATAAAGACTCCAAGCTGCCAAATGGCTTCCATGGGTCCCACTTGAGAAGGTCGGTGGAACCGACCTATGAGGGGTATAAATACCCCCATTAACTCTATTGTTTCAGCATTTTACATTCTCAATAGTCCTAGAAACTTCTCAACACAACCCCCAAATATTTATAGCCCATTAAATCAAGAATTTAACAAGATTACACCAAACTAGTCCATGAAAGGTGATTGTTCATGCTTCTACTTGATGTTGTGGTACCTTTGGTCTTTAAGAAAGTTAGTGTGGCTGAATTTCTTCAAGTATAAGGTATGTTCTTCATCCTATCTCTTATGTTGAGATGATTTGAAGGTTTAGCAAGTCTTAAAAGTGAAAATAGTTATGGAGGAAAGGTCATAAAGTGTTGTGTTGTAGTTGTTGTGTTTATGGACTGTTTTAAGCATGTTGTGGCCATGTGGCTGGGCTGGTTTACATATATTCAGATGGTATCTAATGTTGTTGGTGTGTTGAGAAGATTATGCTCCTTAATTGGGAAAAAAGGAAGTGTATATTGTTGTTTTATGTTGAAAAACATTGTGTGGGATGTTTTATGGAATATATTGGCATTGATAATATTGTTGTTGATGTTGGTATTGTTGTTGTTGTTGGTTGCTGGATTGTGATTTCGGGCTAGGCATATAAACAGGAGGTGACACTGTGACCTTTGTTGTGATATATATATATATATATATATATATATATATATATATATATATATATATATATGAGGCACAGTTGACAGGGGGTGATGTTGTTGCCTATGATGTGATGTTATATATATAAGGCACAGTTGATAGGGGGTGACGCTGTGGCCTATGATGTGATGTTTATATATATATGGCACAGTTGACAGGGGGTGACGCTGTGGCCTATGAAGTGATGTTTATATATATAAGGCACAATTGACAGGGGGTGACGCTGTGGCCTATGATGTGATGTTTATATATATAAGGCACAATTGACAGGGGGTGACACTGTGGCCTAAGATGTGATGTCTATATATATAAGGCACAGTTGACAGGGGTGATATTGTGGCCTATGATGTGATGTTTATATATAAGGCACAGTTGACAGGGGGTGATGCTGTGGCCTATGTTGTGATGTTTTTAGGGGTGACGATGTGGCCTATGTTATGGCATTTCGATAGATATATGTGTTTTGTTGATATAGCCATAATGATTTATTTTTCTGTGCACATTCACTGAAATGTCTCAGACGTCTTCCATGATTTTAAGTACATATTGATTTAAAAAGGTTAAAGTTATATGTATGGTATCCGCCTTAAGAGGCAATCAAATGTACATGTCATCTTTATCCCATGTTATGTTCTATATTTCTTATTATGTTATTATTTATGGCTTACATACTCAGTACCCTGTTCGTACTGACGTCCCTTCTTGTGGACGCTGTGTTTCATGCCACGTAGGTGTATACAGATGAGTAGAAGACATTGGCTAAAGGATGTTTCCAGGCTATCAGCTGGATTGGTGAGCTCCATCTCAGTTCGGAGTGTTGCCGAGTCAGAGTACTTATGTTATGGTATCTCGTGTATGTTAGAGACTTTTGCAGACAGTGTCCTGTGGATAGTGCATCGAGATGTCGACAGTTGTGTAAAGCGACCATATATGTCGATGTGTTTTTATGCTTTATTTTTTTAAGATTCTACTGTGACTAAAGGTTTTCTTTGAATTAACGATAAGGAAGAAGTCCCTCATTTGACGAAAGAGTTTTATTAAATGTTTTTTTACCCGAAGGAAGCATCATTTCGTAGATTAAAGGTTCACAAAGATTTATGAATCCTGGATGAAATAGTTGTATGACACTCAGCCGAGTAGGGTCTTGGGTATCAGTCGCGGCCCTCCGGCTTGGGTCGTGACAGAAGTGGTATCAGAGTAGTTCATCCTGGGGGTTGTTCGCAAAGTCATTTCAAGTATTGTCTTGTTTATAGTGTGTTGTGCACCACATTTATAAACAGGAGGCTACAGGTCATTTAGGATGGTTACCCTTCTTTCATATCTAAGATCGTGAGATAAAAGCCAAGTCATAGGAAGTGAAATTCCTTGCACTAACCCTTGATTTCAGTGGAAGAATTGTACTGGCAAAGGGACTGAATGATGATATTGGGATTATAGGGACAATATTAGTTGAAGGAATTAGTACAAAGGTAAGTATTTGTAAAAAGGATTATGAGTCAGATATGGTAAGAATGTTGCAAGTATGATTGAAATGTATAGCTAATGAATGGAAGAGGAAGTGACTAGAAAATTACAAAAGGACGATGGATAAAGGTTCAGGTATATTCCGAGTTATGGTGCAAAAGGTAAGTTTCGTCATCTTTGCATTTCTGTTCGATATTAAGAGTCCTGTATGGCTAAGGTGTGCTAAGTATGTATATATTTTCCCTTGTGAGGCATTGTATGTATTTTCTGGCCTGCGTGTAGGTCTGGGATAGTAAGAAATATAATGGGTACTCTGCCAAAATTCTCCAAAAAATTTAAGGACAAGGACCAAAGAAGGACAAGGACAAAATATTTAGGAGATCACGAAGATTATACGTCTATGATTGTTACAGATTGATTAATGGGAAAGTATGGGATAAGATGATATAGAATGATAAGATGAAGATGACACTACAAGTGGACATTGGGCATTAATTATTTGAATAATAAGTACTATTCCGGCTGGACAAATAGGTGGGTACATCATTATGTCGAGTATCCCTAGGGATTATACTAGGCAAGATTTGAGATTTAAAGTACTAATTTTGGGTAATGACAAGTAGGGAACTTGAAGGATTCATAAGTGAAAGAACAAAAGCGATAACGAAAGGATTATTATGGGATGAAATTTCGATCGAGAATGGAAATGGAATACAACACCATAAGGTAAAGCCCTTAAGGGGGGAAGCGAGTAAGCTTGGGTATGAGCACAAGGACTGAAATAACATGTGGTAGATGTTGTATTGTGTATGGATTATAGAGTTAATTAGAAGTAAGAATTGTTGTGGGAATAAGATTAACAAAATGTGAAGGCAAGTCAGCAAATGAATAGAGTAACAAAAGAGTATCTTTTGAGACTGGACTGAAAATAATTCATGGGAAAGAAAAGAAATTGAACGATATTCCAGTAGGGGAACTTAATGTCCACAAAATAGGAAGGATATGAGAAGAAAATAGAAGGGAATGCAAGGGAGTTTTAAGATAGTCTTGGTGTACATGAAGAATGGTTTATGAGGAAGATGATTAGTAGTCCGAAGGATTAAAATGGGTTACATTCGTGGCTTTGTAGGGACAAGGTCTATTGGGGGATTCAGCGAAAGTAGACAAATGAGTCCTGCTGTGGCTTAACATAAAGAGAAGGTTTCCACGAATAACTCAAAATAAATGATTTATAGACAGGATTATGGAATTGATTATATGTTAAAGTTGAGTTAGAGGATGTAATAAAGATATGGGTTGTTCCTGTTATATTTTAGGATACTGGAGTTATTAAGATGATTTTATATAAGTTAGATTAGTGAATTGGGGTTACTTAGTTCCTATAGATCGGGAGTTGTTGTTAAAACAAAGTATAGTCAGAACTTATGTTTTCCATTGATGCAGAGATGATTACGTTGAGCAGAGCTACGACTAGTTAGAGAGTTAAGACAATTGCAGAGTGAGGGTTACAAGAGTATCAAGAGGCAAGTTATGAGATTTAAAGGTCAGTAAGGTAAAAATGAGAAAGATATGAGCTATTGGAGTACATGAGGTCATAATTGGTTCAGACCTCAGTTAAGAGGTCAGAAGCGCCGTGGTTTGGTATCCAGGTATGTTAGTGATTTCTTCAGAAGCATTTTTTCTGACTTATGAGTTTCAAAGCATAGTTTGTAAAACCTATAATGTTAGTAAATTCAGTAGAAGGCTATGAAAGGTATGAGCAGATTTAAACAGCTTAAAAGTCGGGGAATGGACAATAAGATTTCGAGAAGGACAGAAGTAAGGGTAAGAAAGAGTGAGTAAATAACCAATGTAGACCTGTTATAGCGATGGTAAGATTAAATGCGATATGTTAACGGGAAGAATGATTCGATAAGGGGACGTGCCAGAGAATCAGGGACAGAGTAAAAAACTAGTTTAAACATTCGAGGACGAATGTTTCTAAGAGGGGAAGGATTTTACACCCTGGAAAATTTCATTTTACCAAGACTGTAGATGGCTTAGTATGAGCTTAAGGGATAGCAAATTTATACAAGGATCAGGGATGAAAATTATATGATCTGAGTATAAGAATATATATATGAGGCACAGTTGACAGAGGTGACGCTGTGGCTTATGATGTGACGTTTATATATATAAGGCACAGTTGACAGGGGGTGACGCTGTGGCCTATGATGTGATGTTTATATATATAAGGCACAGTTGACAGGGGGTGACGCTGTGGCCTATGTTGTGATGTTTTGAGGGGTGACGATGTGGCCTCTGTTGTGGCATTTCGATAGATATATGTGTTTTGTTGATATAGCCATAATGATTTATTTATCTTTGCACATTCATTGAAATGTCTCTGACGTCTTCCACGATTTTAAGTACATATTGATTTAAAAATGTTAAAGTTGTATGTATGGTATTCGCCTTAAGAGGCAATGAAACATACATGTCATCTTTATCCCCTGTTATGTTCTATATTTCTTATTATGTTGTTATTCATGCCTTACATACTTAGTACACTGTTCGTACTGACGTCCTTTCTTGTGGACTTTGCATTTCATGCCACGCAGGGTTATACAGATGAGTAGAAGACATTGGCTATAGGATGTTTCGAGGCTATCAGCTGGATTGGTGAGCTCCATCTCAGTTCGGAGTGCTACCGAGTCAGAGTACTTATGTTATGGTATCTCGTGTATGTTAGAGACTTTTGCAGACAATGTCCTGTGGATAGTGCGTCGAAATGTCGACAGTTGTGTAAAGCGACCATATAGGTCGATGTGTTTTTATTCTTTATTTTTTTAAGATTCTATTGTGACTTAAGGTTTTATTTGAATTAACGATAAGGAAGAAGTCCCTGATTTGACGAAAGAGTTTTATTGAAATGTTGTTTTTTACCTGAGAAAGCGTCATTTCGTAGATTAAAGGTTCACAAAGAGTTGTGACTCCTATATGGAATAGTAGTATGGCACTCAGCTGAGTAGGGTCTTGGGTGTCAGTCGTGGCTGTCACGCCCTATCAAGATAGGCGCGATAAGTTAAGGGCAAGGCTATTATTTTCTTTCCGGTTCTATTTTAATACACAAGTGCTTATTATTGATATGGAAATATTGAGGAAGGCTAGGGGCAAAACGGGAAATTCAAAAATGGGTTCATGATAAGACCACCTTTTGGCCGTGTGGTCCCCACCCCAAGGCTTGGCCAATTTCCTTAAGCCACAAGTGGGGGCATGTGTCCACCTTCCATGGGCTATGCATATATATATATATATATATATGAGTAATTACATAGCAAGGCATATTATTCATATCCACAAATTCAAGAAAGTTCAAGAAAAAGGGAGAGCAATATTCAGCCATGGTTGGCCGAATTGGTGCCATGAGAAATTGACCAAGAAAAATAATTTTCTTCTATTATTCCAACCAATTGGAAGGCCCTTATTAACATGGAGTAGTTGTTGGAGCAAGCAAAGCATTCATTTGTGCAATTTACCCACCCTAGCCAAGTTGAGAAGTGAAAGGGTAAATGTAAGAATTTATCTCCTTTTCTATGTGTTAGAGACGATTTGTGAGTGTTGTAGTATGAAGAAATGGATGAAATTCATGAAATATGTATGTGTAGGTTATGGCCGAATGAGGGTTGTGTTGGTAAGATGTGATGAATTGATTTTATTTAGTATTTTGATTGTTGTTGTTGTGGATTCCATGATAAAAATGAAGGTTTGATGGCTTGAAATGAAGTTGTAATCGTTGTGGGATCGTTGAAGAAGTTAATGTGACATTAGTATGGTTTCTTAAATTGGTATCAGAGCAGTTCGTCCTAGGGGTTGTCTGCAAAGTCGTGTCCGGTAGAGTCCTGTTTATGGGTGTGTCGCCGGCCACACTTATAAACAGGAGGCTGCAGGGCATTTAGGAATCATTGACCTTCTTTCTGTCTTAGAACGTGCGATAGAGCCAAGTCATAGGAAATGAGATTCCTTGCACTAACCTTTGATCTCAGCAGAAGCACAGTATCGACGGGAAAATGTGAGTGATGATATGGAAAGTCACAGAGGTAAGTTTTGATATTTTCGTTCTTTTACCTGAAATTGGGAGCCCTGGGTGGCTGGGGTATGTCGTATATATATATGCCCTATGAGGCATTGCTGGTAATTGCTGCATGCAGGTTTTGGATAGTAAGAATTGTAAAAGAGACTCTTCCAGAATTTTTCAAAACCAGGTCATTTAGTTAGGTACACCTAACAGGAAGAAGCGTGGAAAGGAAATATCGTAAATAGAAAATAAGTGGGATGCGTTGTTTTAGAGGAGTTATGGACTTGGCATGGCATGAAGAATAATTGCGAGAAAGACGATTAGCGGTCCGAAGGATTAAAATGGGTTACATGCGAGGTTTAGTAGGAGCAAGGCCTATTGGGGGATTCAGGGAAAGTCGACAAATGAGTTCTGTTGTAGATTATTATATAAGAATGGGGAGTGGAAATCCAAACAGGCTGATAACCAAGTATTTATAAGTAATGGCGACGAAGGTGTGTTCCCTACCATCAGGAATCTGGAAATCCAGGATGAAAGGTAGCCATACACACAGGTGAAAGGTGAATATTGGGGATTGAAAAGGCTAAAATAGTAATTTTTAAAGGAGAGAGATGTGTTACGGGAATGTCTCAGAATCTGTTAAGACTTCAACTTGCTCCAGATCATGTAGTGAAGTTCATGCGGTGAGGTGGATGCGATTATATCAGCATTAATGCACTGGATTTCATCGAAGTTTCAAGGTTAAGCCTGCTAAGGTGAGAGAAATATTAGGATGGGTGACCCCCCCTGGGAAGTGTATTAAAAGTCCTATAGATTTAAACATAAGAGGAAAATGAGAAGCTAGAGTAGCTTAAGGGAAATTAGAGTATACGGAATGGTTGGAAACCTTAAGAGGACCCTTAGGATGAGGCAGACTAGACCGGTGAGGAGAAAGAAAGTGCATCACAGCTCTGGAATTAGGATGAGTTTGAATAGTGTTTGGAAATATTTTGTAGGCGAGATGGTAGTAATTATATATATATACATATATAAGAATGCATCCCATATGTGACTGTATCAACGGGTATGGGTACCCTAGACCCCGGTATAGTGGTATATTGAAGGCATTGATCCAACAGGGTGATAAAGTTCGAATGACAAAAGAACGTTACCAGGTAGGATGATGTTACCATCATTACAGGCGAGAACTGCAAAGTCCTAAGGTAATGACATTCGGAAAAGAAAGAAAGTGAGTATAAGGAACCTAAGTAGATCAAATGTCGGAAAAAAGTGAAAAGTAAGAAACATCAGTGAGTGAAGTCTCCGAGAGGGACGACGGGCAAAGCACGAGACTTCATGGATTTTTTTTTTGAAAGTGGGCATGTGAAAGGGATAAATGTGTAGTCATATTGACACAGTTGCCTCAGACATGGAGAAGCTCTCCAAAAAGATGACTTAAGAATAGGATGGATTTACGCGTTTAAGGGAATATTTCACGAACTTCAGAGCTGATACTGCAAATAACAGGAGAAGAAAGGTGCTCGAGGAGGAAGAAACCCAAGGAAGGTTAAGGATGAAAGTAGGAAAGGTATACTAATGGGTTGGTCGAAGGAAGAGGAGAGCATTTAGGCATAGAGTAACTGGAAATCTATAACCATGAGAGTAAGAAGGATACTTTAACGAATTAGCGGTAGGAAAACGATTACTCACCGAGATAAGAACAAGGATGATGAGTTGACACGATTGATTAGAAAACTAATGGCATAGAATGAGAATTCATGTGAAGACCGAGAAACCCGATCATAGAGGAAGTGGAATAAAATGTAAGGAACGTGCATGGAACATCACCCGGCTATAGCATCAGAAGGATAGATAAAGGTTCGATAAACGAGGATAGAGAGAGTATAAATTGTAAGAATCTCGTTCTAAGAGCAAGAAGTAGCAGGACATTCGGAACACTTGGATGCGCAGCTGCAACACAAACGCGTAGTTAAGAAGGATTATGAGTAAGTGAGCTAAGCGGGCGAAAGGACTAGTAGTTGATGGAAGGGTATGGAAATGTTTGAAAAGAAATGAAAATAATGATGAAAAATGATGATATATGCATAAATGGAAGAAGAACTCAGGATAAGAAGGATTCTAGATATGTTATAAGCAAAGTCGGGAATAGAAGAACGAGCAGTAAGGTTTAATCGAAGACTTCATGAAGGACGTGGTGAATCTCGATGTCCCCATTAACTTGTAGGTCCGGAAAACCGTTGGTCATAAAAGGACAGAGGTATGAAAAGACGAAAAACGAGGCATCGGAATTGGATACAATTATAAGTATTCCAATTGAACGCACGAGTGTAGCAAGCAAAAAGGATAAATAAGGCAGACAATACGATGACAGAACCTCGACCTTGAGAAGGTCGTGAAGGGGCGGTAGATAATTATCGAAGGCGATGGGTACTCGAAGACTATTGACGTATAAGGATCTCCTTAATAATGGGGGAGGAACATATTATATTATATTTAAAAGGAATCACGACATTTTCAAGCTCCAGATAAGGAAATTTATTAGCTCGGGGCCAGAATTCGAGGTGTGTTGGCATATCGTGAAGGTAAACAAAGGACGTAGAAATGAATTGACAATAAGTGTACCATGAGGTAGACATTGGGAGAAAATATGGAAGACACCTTGAGAGGATGCTTCATGCCGACATGAGCTACAATATTTCTAGACCATGGGTTGAATCCCCCGTATCGAGCAAAATTGCGCAGTACCTAAATATGCAGCGACGTGTTCTAAAGGGTAATAAAGAGAGAAAGAAAAGGCTACAAGCTAAGTTCACAAAGGATAATGGAGAGGAGACAAAATAAGGGTGAAATGATAGTTAATTTCCAACCATGTACGTGAAGGTGACGAAGCGAAAAAAGTTGGTTGGAGGCAATGAAAGAGTTAAGGGAAGATGAGAAGAAACTGAACCAGGTTAGAGTCTAAGCAAACAGTAATCGGGTCCTTAGGGAAGAATAACGACTCTAAGGAATCAAAGATGGTGTTGTGAATTAGCAATACTGCAACATTCGAGGACGAATGTTTCTAAGGGGGGAAGGATCTTACACCCCGGAAAATTTTGCGTTACCAAGACTGTCGGCGGCTTAGTATGAGCTCAAGGGAGAGCAAAGTTATACAAGGATTAAGGATGAAGATTATATTATCGGAGTATAAGAATATACATATGACATTTGGAGATCGTATGGAGTAAATCAGTTAACACGATTACTCGATGATAGCCCTCGTAACTATAAGTTAAGGTGGGGCCCACGTGTCGGGATTTTACAAGGGACATATGAAGAGATATATGAGTAGTACATGTGAAGTTGAGTAAGTCCTAAGAAGAACCCTTAAGCCAAATATGGGCATAAGCCCTCCAAAAGGATGATTTAAAGCTACGTTTTCGTATGACCTGACTTGGAGGGGCCAAAACGCTATTATTCGTTTGGAATTCGAAACACACAAAGAATGAAAGTTGTAGATAATTGAAAGAGCTTTCCAACCGTAGGTCGTGGGCCCTCACAGCATATCGGGATAAAAAGCTATGGCCATTTTAAGATCAGGACTCTAAGCTGCCAAAATGGCTCCACGGGCCCCACATGGGTAAGTCGGTGGAACCGACCTAGGGGGGCTATAAATACCCCCATCAACTCGTTTTTTTCAGCATAATAACATTCCAAAGGTTCCTAGAAGTCTCTCAAAACATCTCCCAAACATTATAGTCCGGTAAATCAAGAATTTAACAAGATTACGCCAAACTAGTCCGTGAAAGGTGATTATTCTTGCTTCTACTTACGCTTGGTGTTGGAAAAAGGTTGATGTGGCTGGGTTTCTTCAAATATAAGGTATGTTATTCATCCCATCTCTTGTGTTGAGCTTATTTGAAGGTCTAGCAAGCTTTAAAAATGAAAATAGTTATGGAGGAAGGGTCATAAAGTGTTGTGTTGTAGTTGTTGTGTTTATGGGCTGTTTTGAACATGTTGTGGCCGTGTGGATGGACTGATTTATGCGTATAAAAATGGTATCTAACATTGTTGGTGTGTTGATGAGATTATACTCCTTGATTGGGATGGAAGGAAGTGTATATTGTTGTTGTATGTTGAAAAACATCGTGTGGGATGTTTATGGAATATATTGGTATGAATAATGGTGTTGTTGATGTTGGTATTATTGTTGTTGTTGATTGGTTGCTGAATTGTAATTTTGGGCTAGGCATATAAACAGGGGAAATGCTGCCGAAATTTCGGCAGATTATAAATGAATTTATTTGAAGGACTAAGACAAGCGTATAACGATAAGTCTAATGATTGTGTAAATCCTCTTGAATGTAGACTAGCGAGCTTGGAAAAATAAGCGTAGCTAATAGAAGGTGGAACAGGTATATAAGGCTTACCCTTTCGTTCTTTTGGCATGTCCTAGAGCCAAGTAAGGTATGACATGTATCTTGGGGTAACTCTATTCTTTAATTCCGAGCTTGTTTACGATTCTTATTCACTTCTTGACATGAGCATACTTGGTATAGTCGAGTCTATTGTATGATTGAGTAACGAGCAAAGCATAGAGAGTCGCTGTTCCTAAAAGGGTTCTATAAGGATTAATGTCCCTAATTTTCATAGGCAGTCTCGGATTGCTCTGAAACGTTCATAGAGATTTCTGTAATGAATAACGTCCATAACTTTCTTATGCTAACTCGGATTGACTCGAAACGTGTTTATGATCCCTCAAGTGTCGATTATTGTACTTACCTATCGAGTCTTAAAAATTGATTTATATGCATATAGTTTCTCACTACTCTGCTCGTGCATGCCTCAATATATCTTTCACTGAGTCCCGGGCCAGGACACGTTCTCGTGCGTACTCCACTGCATTGCTCACCGAGTCCCTCAATAGAGGGTCGGGACACGTTATATGTATATACATTTTGGAGTATGATGTGTTATGGCGTTATGATGTGTTATGGCGTTATGATGGGTTACAGAGTTATTCCCTATTCTGGAGTATGATGTGTTATGGCGCCAACGACGGGGTGGCGACCATGTTTTGTTCATCGAGTCCCATAATGGGCCGGATATGACATATGACATTGACATGCATGATTTGTGTTTTAAAAGTAAGCATTTTGGTATTCTGGATAATGTACTTACTTTTATATTTCTTGTTCCGATTATGGCTCTGTTTACTGTACTTCATGCTTTACATACTCAGTACATATTTCGTACTGACCCCCGCTCTTCGGGGGCTGCCTTTCATGCCACGCAGGTGTATACAAATGAGTAGAGGACATTGCTAGGAGACGTATCAGCTGGATGGGTGAGCTCCATTTCCTTCTGGAGTGTTGCCGAGTCAGAGTATTCATGTTATGGTATCTTGATTGATGTTAGAGACTTTGCAGACAAAGTCACGTATATAGCATGTCAGTCTTGTAAGCGGCTCTGCAAGCCGACGTACCATTATGCATTATGTTACAAATTCCATATGATTACAGATTTTACTTGATTTGAGAACGACTAAAAGAATGGTTTTTGACAAGTTTGCATTATGCATTTCACTTCGTAACTTAAGAGTCCAGTGAGGTTATGAACATAACGAGAGTTAATGGTATTCGCTCGGCTCTGAGTATGGGGTCGAGTGTCCATCATGCCCTATCAAGATTAGGGTGTGACAGTGGCCCTCCAGTTTGGGTCGTGACAAACGGACTTTGGATAGAAACACTTCACTTGGAGAAAACCCTAACTTTAATCCCAAGGAAATTTCTAGCTTCCATAAACCCTTGTTAGCCTCCTTGTACTTGATTCCACAAATTATTGGAGTTTGATCTTGGATTCACCTTGAGTTTATGTTGGTGAAATGTATGGAATGTTCTAGAGCTCTTGAGAGAATTGGAGAGGATGGAAATGAAAAATAATAACTTGGATCTCTTATTTATACTTGAAAAAAAAACTGTCCCGATCATGTTATACGGTTACTTATACGGTCCGTATAAATTTATACGGTCCGTATAAGTGACCGTATTTCACCATCAGGGATTTTCCCTTCCTGTTAAGGTTATACAGATCCTTATACGGACCATATAAGTGGTCGTATAACTCCACGTTTCCGGAATTGTTCTCATTGATTCGTTTGATCACCAATCCTTATGGAACCTTCCTAACACTAACACTTCATTAACAATCTAAGGAGCATTATAACTCTTTCTCAAGATACTATTAAATCAACATTATATTGGTACTTTGCAAAATCCTTCCAAAACATGACTTATACCTTGCCTTCCTCAACGAACTTTCTTCTCTTGCCTCAAATGTATTTGGACTCTTTATTAGAATCGCCAAGTAATCTTTCTTACTTGTAGGGACATCGTATACATCTCATCCTGTGTTGGTCTATTTATCACACAATGACATAAAATTTTTCGAGGTGTAACATGCTCGTTACCTCACGAGAATGGGACCCCTAATTCCCAATTACGCCCCTTAATTACATTAACCAACTCAAAACACTACATAAAGGGTCTAGTAAGTCTCAAGTTTCCTTAGGTTTCAAGGCCCAAAGCTCACGAACGGACTTGCTCTTCTTCAACGTTTCCAAATAATCCCAATCTCGATCAGAGCGAAGATTATGCCTTCCGAAAGTTGTAACGTGTCCAAATTCACCAAACTAGTTCAATCTATCAAAATAGTATTTTACGAGGTTAGACAAGAATGATACCCATATTGCTCTACTTTAATTAGAAACCCAAAAAACGAACCCAAAAAGCCAAATCTAAGCCCCGAAGGTCAAAATTGTAATTTTTTGCAAAATCTAGTTACCCATAGCCCATAGGTTCTAAATCAAGATAATGAACCACTTTCATCCATGAATTGCCCCTCAAATCAAAGATTTACAATTTTCGTACTTTAGGGCTAAAAAATTCCAATTTTTACAAACCAAATACGGATAAAAATGATAAACAGCATAAATAATTAAGAAGAAACACAAAAACAAAAGGTTAGATACTTACATCCTCAGGAAGACGCAAAGATATCCATCGAAATCACCTCAAACCGAGCTCTAGAAATCAAAATATGCTCAAAATACCAAATAATCACGATTTGCATTTTTAAACACTGCCCAGGCAAAATTTCTTCATCTTGATCGCAACCTGCCACATCATGATTGCGGAGACAAATTGTTTTTAGTCCAAAAAATTTCTTCATCGCTATCGCAACCCCCAAATCTCACACAAAAAAATCAGCTATTGTAAAAACTTGGTTTTAGTCCCTAAAACTCATCCAGAACCTCCCAGACACAAACCATAGATGTATTTTGATCATAAAACATGTTACGAACCTGCTCACTCACTCTAAACACCAAAAAGAGGTAGGCTTGACTCAATTTTGACCGAGGCTAACTCCAAATCCTCCACTTAGGTAGTTTCTCAACCAATGGCCCAAATCGCATCCGAAAACTCCGAGACCTGAAACAATGGCTCGACTAAGTCATAAATCAAATTTTGGATCTAATGGAATTGACAAAACTTCAAAAAAGACGCATTTACCTTCGATGTTGACTTTGGTCAAACTTCTTCATTTTCTTAACTTAAGAACTTCCAACTTTGCAAACACTGATCTGAAACTCACCCGATTACCTCGAAAACTGTGCCGCCCATCCCCTCAAATCATAAATACCAAGATGAAATTATGGAAAGGGTATTTTGGGAAAAAGGTCCAAAAGCTTAAAACGAACGAGTCGGTTGTTATATTTTCATCACAACAGAAACACGTAAAGAACAACAACAACATTCCAAGTGTAATCCCACATAAAGAATTTAATTGAAATGATAACACGTAAAGAACAACAACAACAACATTCCAAGTGTAATCCCACATAAAGAATTTAATTGAAATGATAAAACTTTGTTAAGACACTTCTAAACAAGGTCTCCTCTAAGTTATTAAGGACGCAATCCTTTTATTTCTTTTAAAGTGTTTCATCCAAACAAATTGTAATCAAAGAAAAAAGTGCATAGTTTTAGTCCATCTCAACAGAAAGAGAAGATAGCTTAGAATTTGAAAAATAAGTTTGGAAAATATTTCAAGTGAAATAATAATATACTAAAAATTTAATTTTTTTTATTCAAAGGAAGTTCATGTCATAACAAGTGAGAAAAGTAAAAAAATTTACTCTCACTTCTTCTTGGACCAAACAAAAAAATGCTCATTTCTTCTATTTCTTCCAATTTATTTAATCCAGACAAAAGGTTTCAGTAAAAGTACAATTTTGATATTTATGCAAAAGTTGGGAGCAAATCAGATTTACAAAAATTTTGTAACAATTTTTGGACAATACAAAGTTTTTTATAACTATTGGACTAAAAAAAATTGTAACAAACTTTCAGAAAACCCTAATTATGTGCGCCTCGTGTATATATAATGATATTTTACAAGTACCTCTCATTCTTAACACAAATGAACCTACTATGGCTGAGATGAAGGGAGTTTACAACAATGAAGAAGAGGATGACAATGATGATGATGATCTGTAATGATCCGGTCGGTCTTTTTAAGAACTGGTGTTGTAGTTTTGTCGTCTATTTCAGAAGCTCTGTTATAATTATTTTGACTTGCTAGCCAAATTTGAAGTCAAATGGTCATTTGGTTGACTTTGGGAGAAGGTTTCACCTTGTAAATTTCGGCATTCAATTATTTGGATAATTTGTTTATTGTGGGAAAACATGCCTAATTGGCGAAATAAAGATTCTGCTAGATTTGGAATCAAATTGATGGAGCTAATTTTGGAGTTCGTTTAGTTGATTTTTGACAAATAAGTCGTTTTTAATATTTAATATGCTTATTTATGGTGAAAAGATGGTCACAAGAAGAAATAAGAACTAGATCTGAGATTTGTTATTTCTGTTAGCTTCGTTTTGATATTTATGGCTTATGGGGATGGGTAGCGCCATTCTTGAGGTTATTGGATGAGAATCAGAGAAGAAAATCTAAGTTTTGAAATTTTGAATGCTTAGTTTGAGAAGTTTGACAAAAAGTTGACTTTTGGGTAAACGTGCCCGTAATAAAATTTTGACAGTTCCTTTAGGTCTGGAATGTGATTTATGGCTTAGTTGAGTCATTGGTTCGGTTCCGGAGAAGTTAGGGTGTGATTTAGGTAGTTGGTTGAGAAACTACCTTTTGAGATGATTTGGAGTTGGCCACCTTCAAAATCGGGTCAGGACGTTTTGAAAGTTCGAACAGGTTCGTATGATGATTTTGGACTTGTCCAGAAATTTTAGTTAGATTCCGATGAGTTTCGAATGTGTTTGAGTTGTATGGTGTTTGTTTTTTGTTTCAGTGTCGTTTTGAGCAAAAAGGGTAACATAATGAGCAAACGACCTTTGTTTCGTGTTTTGATTGAATCGTTTTATCCGTATCGTAATTTCGAAGCTATAGCAACATGACTCGTCGGGTTTCGCCTTCGTATGAGGGAGATATAGTCATTTTACTAAAGAAATTCACTGCTGGTTTTCTCGTGTAATTTTGCTGACAATTACGATTTTGCCTCGAAGTTCGCCTGTAAAAATTCTCCGTTCTTTTTAAAACTTTAAAACATCATATCTCGCTTATTTTAAGGCCTAATTTTGTGATTCAAAAGGCTATCTTGGGTGGAATTTTGCAAGGATTTTATTGGATTTGTCAAAAGTGATCTTCGTGGTCAATTAGCACCTGATTTGGACCAAAACAGCTATTGTATTTTCTTTTCTCCACTTGTTCGGGATTTAGTTACTTTTCTTACAAGTATGGGAGCTCAGATTGAGGTGATTTAAGCAGTATCGTTCTCGTCTCAACGAAGGGGTAAGTATCTAACCTTTGTTTTGGTGTTTCCCCATGATTATTCCTTTGTTTTGGTGTTTCCCCATAATTATTTTCATTGGTTGTCGATTTTATCCTAGTTTGATTGAGGAAAATTAGGGTTTTGAACCCAAATTTTGAAATGTGAAAAATCATGGTTTTGGAGATCAATATGATGTCACGACCCATTTTAGAATCGCGCGGGAACCTACCATTCCTACCCCAGTAGGCGAACCCTTAACCCAGTAAAGAACGAGATTTAATAATCTTTCAAGGCGGACCACAAAGATAGCTCACGGGCACCCAGAGCTAACCTACCGAGCACCTCTGAACATACATCTCATAATTATTTCTAGGCGGACCACAAAGATAGCTCATGTGTATCATAATCTGTAAGGGCATATGTCACAAGATAGCGGCACATCTCTATATAATCATCAACAGCTATGCCCATCATCACAAGCCGACAAGGCTGCTAAAATATTATACAACAATATGAACTGATAAGGTTATGAGACATCTAGCTACATACATCTGTCTACGAGCCTCTATATAGAATACAGGAATTCATAAGGATGGGGCAGGACTCTGCCTTGCCCATGTAAGTACACAAAAGAGTAATACCAATAAACTGCAGGTCTGAAACAATTGGAGCTCTCCTGAGACTCCGTTGATGAAGCTCCTAAGGGTCTGGTCCTTCTCCCTGCTATCATGCGGGCATAAACGCAGCGTCTACAAGGAAGGACATCAGTTCGAAAAATGTACTGAGTATGTAAGGCATGAATAACAACATAACAAGAGACATGGAACATAACATGAGATAAAGAGATAACCTATAGATCTGATTGCCTTTTAAAGGGGATATCATGCATGCTTAACTTTAGAAAAATAATTGTTTCCATATATATAGTTATGTACATACATATATAGATATGCGTACACACACACACACAGATATATATATATATATATATATATATATTACTGCGGAACGAACAGCCTGATCCATACCCATATATCCCGCATCCAGGCATCCCGCGACCGGGACAATATCATAGTATACCAACTGATATATATATATATATATATATATATATATTGCTGCGGAACGAACAACCCAATCCATACCCATATATCCCGCGTTTGGGAGGACATCATAGTATACCAACTGATCAGGTGGTTATGCGTATATAATGTCGTCACCTTTCCCCATATCCCATATATACATATACAATATAAATAGCATGCATGAGAGCCCAAATAAAAGCTACTACTTTATCGGAGTGACGTAAGGTCGGTAACCTCCGATTTATATTATGGAAAAATCATCCTCGTTATATCTCACATTGAAGGAACAACTATCATAAGGTGAGATCAACAACCATCAATAAAATCAAGAAAATCATAAAATAAGATCAATAATCTCATAATAGCGTCAAAACCATAAGCTTTGGAATCTCCAGAAATGAAATCATCATCATCATCATTATAATCATAGAAAACATCTATATTTAGCATCATAAGAACTTTGAGAATCATGAACTTCTAGCTTTTGGGAATAGGGATATTATGGAAGTCATGTATGGGTTCATAAGATGAGAATCATGCCTTTAGAAAGAAATGGATTAGCCTTAACATACCTTTTTGGTCTCCTTAACTACTTAACGCTTATCCTCCAAAGCTCGTAAATCTACATTCAAGAGAATTCATACTATTGTTAGGCTTATCGTCATATGCTTGTCTTAATCCTTCAAATTAAATCCTTTTAGAATCTGCCGAAATTCGAATAACATCTCGCCTGTTTATATTCCTAGCCTGAAATCACAATACTAACAACCAACAATAACAACAACAACAACACTAACATCAACAACATCATCATCAATACCAAAATACTCCATAAACAACTCACACAATGTTTACCCGATTTCTTAATCAACTAATTCTTTATATGACTATTTAATAGCTCTACCTTCATAAGTAAACCTAAATCAATATCAGTAAGGAGAGATTCATACCTTGTTCTTACTAGAACAACAATATCTTCAGTACTCACTTTGAATCGAAGCTATAATCCACCGCAAAACAATACTATAATCGCAACTATACGCTATCCGAACCTAAATCCCGAGATTTCACTTGATTTGAGGTAAGATTTTATGGGTAGAAGTTGGGAGAATGTTCCAGAGGGTTAGGAATATTTTTGAGAGGTGGATGAGTGGAATTGAGGGGTAAATCCCCTTTTTATTTCGTTTTAGAGTCAGTTTGCACCGACCTAAAATTTGCTTTACTCGTTCGCACAACCTTGTGGCGCGTTTGCGCAGAGTTACTCAATGCTTCTCTGCGCGTTCGCACCACCTCCTGGCGCATTTGTGCAAGGTTAGTCCCTGCTCTGGTAGTCCATCTTAAAATGCTCATAACGTTTGATTCCGATGTCGGATCGATGCGCGGTTTGTTGCGTTGGAAACTAGATTTCCCGAACATAAATTTAGGCTTTGTTTCACATCAAAACTCATGATATACTAGGAGATATTCCTTTCTCAAGTTAGACAAAAATTATTGCACGAAACCTTGCCCAGCCTTTCTCCAAAGTTCCAACAAACTTAATTTCCTTAATTCACTTGTTCTCCAATCCTTCCATGACCTATTACATGAACTTTAACCCTCATAACCATAAGATTGGCGCATATAATCTCATATATCTTAGAAAATAACTCCACTGTCTACAATTGAACAACTAACACCTAATGAATCTCAACATACAAAACTACAAGATGTACCAATAGAAGTCAAACCAATATATTTAAACGAAATAGTGAAAGTGTTTACAACGATTAAATAAATACAATGACGCATTCCCATGACCTGGCCTAGACTTGTACAAGAGCGACCAATGTTTGAACAAGAATACAATAATAAATCTAAGACCTAACCTCTATCTCGGAATGAAAATGATGGAGGCCTTCATGATAGGCACCGTGCATCTTCCGAAAAACTCCAACAATCAATTTCTTGAAAACTCTACACCCCAAAAGGGATGTAGCAAGAGTAGTATCAGTACAACACTAGTACTGGTAAGCATCATAGGCCAACAATGGTTAGAAGAACATATCAGTAATAGAGTTCACAAATAAGCATGGTAGGTAAACTAGGTCAATAGTGCACATTACCTACCGTTCGTTGCAACAATAAAGATTCTTATTCTCATGAACTCTACCCTATTGATCTATTTGCCAAACTTACACTCTACTCTATCCTAACTCATCTAACAAACAATAGACAATTTGGCTTAAGTATCACAAGTCAACTACCATTACACTATCCACTGTTAGTATCCGGAAGTCATCTTGTCATTCTGATATTCAGTATTCGCCTAAATTTAGGAAGCCAGAATATACAACTAATTCAATGAGAATCCACAAAAGTAATTCAAGATCATGGCCTGTGGTTATAGCAACTAAGCCCAATTGTGTTAAGTACATCCAATCCAAATCCGTATATCACAACTAGATCACAAGAATATCACAAGAATATTACAAGAATATCACAAGAAGTCAAAAGGTACAATGCAATACAATAATGTATGAAATATGAATGCAATGCATATGCACCGTACATATGAACTCAGATGATGGAACATCACATCTCGGCAACACAAACCATGGGGGACCCATGAAGTCCATGTACCTCACGATTCCGGCAACAACCTCGGTAATCGCTACCAAACCTCACGATTCCGGAATAAACTTGGACATCGCTACCACTCATCCTCGATTCCGAGATAACCTTTGGACATCGGTCCTCACGTCACTCTCATCCAACTGAGCCCAACTCATAACAGTATTTCCTTAAATACCATCTATGTATCAACAGTATATCATGAAGGATGAGAATGGGTACAATGTATGAGTTCAGTATCAATAATCAAATAAATATCAAAAGTACCACGCATGGCCACACTAACAATATCATGAAAAGGCTACACAATAAGCCATAGTAGAATCACTATCCTTGTCTCAATGACAACAAGTAAGATGCTACATTATCATGAACGAGATTAACACTAGTCACCAATGCCCACCACGGACGAAATCACAATAACAATATCACCTCATTCCTTTACCTCCTAATGACATCAATATATGAAAAGTGCACTTTCAACTTATAAAGTCACCACTAAACATCCTGTCTAGAATCATTTCATGTTCTTTTAGCAAGTCTATTAATTTCACTATTACATTATAATTCAATATTAAATAGCACCTAATATGATTAAACACATCGTGTTGGAACTCTTCAGCAATGTATCATAGTAAGTGAAGTACTGAACAACTAGTCTTCCAAGTCACATAAAGTCCACCAATATGCAAGGAATACCAACAGATGAACCTAGGAAATCTACAGGCCACAAGCCTGAACACATAAATCGCATAATAGTACCATCCTAAGAATTCCATCCTAATCTACAAAACCCTATACATGCATTCTCCATTTCCTCTAATACACGAATAGGTAAGTCTAACCAGAGTCTACCAAAGAAAGGAAGCCGTAACCTACCTTTGGCCGAACAGGTGTGCGAATGTCCATTTGGATTCCATCTTCCATATTCGTAGGGAATTGTATATCTAAGAGGTCTAGGAATGATGGATATATTTGAGTAAGCAACAATTGAAGAAATTGGGTCATGAGGTAAAATCGTCATTTCTAAAATAATCGTTCTAGATTCTTTATTATTACTATTTTACCGCTTTTATGAAAAACAAGGTTTACCTAAGTCAAACTTATCTCAATCATTCATATGAGACACTATTAGCAACTTAGCAACTTAACCCATTTGAGAAAAACAAGGATTGGGTTTAGAATTTGTTATTAAACTAATTCTTGCAATAAGGAAGCCATCTTAGAGCTACTAATTATTCTAGGACATTCATTACTACCATTCCCCAAGGGTCTCATAAGAATATGAAGAAAGAACCTTCTTTTAAAGCTTTTCCATAATCATAAAGGGTGTAAGAAGAAAAGGGGAAATTAAAAGAGAAGAAATGATGGATTTATGGAGATTACCTTCCCAACATTTTGGTCTCAAGGAGCTGAAAATATCTTCAGATGGTGGCTGTGACTTGGGAAAATAAATTCTAGGTCAAGTCAATAAATGGGGTTTTAAATAGGTCAATCACTCGCCGTCTAGCGCTTCAGCGGTCGGTCTACCGCTTTCGCAGCGTCGCTTCGGCGTCCTCGAGATCGCGGATGCAATTCTTCCTACTTACGCTTCAGCAGGGTTGTGGTCGCTAGGGTGGGATGACTGGGTCCAAGTTTTAAAATTCAATATTTAATTCCTATTCAAACAACGGGTCCAGTTAGGCTAGTTGTTCACCGAAAATATGTAACCAACAGAACCCGTTCATGGGGCCAAAGTTGCAAATCTTGGGGGATTTACGGTAACGACTAAATGGTTCCTTATAGATAATAGCTTTTTAAATGGGTTTTCTGGATCTAGACTAATTTATATATGGGTAAACTAATTTTGAAATAAGTTTCCATTTTTCCCCTTGCGGGCTCGGGGTTATCTTTTTGGGTGCGTTTTGGGGTTTTGAATTAATGTATAGCAATATAGGTATTGTTGGAATCTTTTAGACTCGTTAGGTACTATTTTCACTAAATTGAACCCAATTTTTCATTGAAATTGCAATTTTTCCCTTATGGCTCTGGTTTGGCTATTTTGGGTCCATTTTTGGGTTTTAGGTAAAACTTTAGCAATATGGGTATTGTTAGATTCGTATTCTAACGTAAAATTCATATTTGATAGGCGTTAACCATTTCGAGGTTTTGTGAAGGGGAAATTCGAGGCTCAACTTGATTTGTTCATGCCTTCAGCTCGACAGCGAGGTAGGTTACGACTTACCTTTCGTTTAGACTTCAGTTAGCGAAGCATATGTAGAAGTTAGTTATTGATGAAGATAGCATGTTAATATTTTGGGTACGTATTCGGGACGGTTACGCCTCTCGTTTTCATCGTATGAAAGTCTTTGGCCTCCTAGTGATTTGCACCCATAGTATGGAGATTTGTACCCGGGTTTTCGAAATATTAAGAGCCTTACCTTGCATATACCGAAGTATAAGTATATGTTCCTTGCAATACGATAGGATTAGAAGTTAAACGAATTGAATCGACACGAATTGGAGCGACTCAGGGAAACCTACAGAAACCAGTCCACTTTGACGAGTCATTGACATGTTGACGAGGCGTCATTCCATGCCGTCGACATGCCGTAGCCTCTGAATTTTCAGGTGGCAATGCGACGGATCAAGTCGATCGTCGTCGACATGTCGACGAGCTGTCGACCCTCTCGTCAACTCGCATCGCTGAAAATTTTGCTCCACTTATATATATATATGTAGCCCTAACATTTTATTCCTTATTTTTCACTTCCCCAACCAGAGAAAACCCTAAATTATTTCCCTCTCAACATTTCCCATCACATTAGTGAAGTTTTAATAAGATCCGAGCCCCGTGAACCCGAGCTAGTGAAGGGAAGGTTGTTCCTAGGGATCCATTGAAGTTTTTGAGCTTAGGAGTTGGAGTTGAAGTTTGATTCTTGGAGATCTAGTTCCCTCAAGCTATGTATACAATTCTTACCTTTGTTTTTGAGTTAACTATGAGGAGGTTTAGTGGTTTAAGGTTAAGGAGATGGTGTCGAGGAGGAATAAACTAGTCTGTTGATATGGTTACCTTGTGGTTTTCAAAGGAAATGTTGTCCGAAATTCGTTAAGCTCTTTTCCTACGTGAATTGGTTAGTAAGTGAATTAAATGGTCTAATGGTGGCATATGTTATCTTGATTGTAGACTTACGAGTTTGAGGAGTAGACATTGGACTATTAGATACGCTCCAAGGTATGTTAAGGCTGTCCCTTCTATTCTTTTGGCATGATCCTTATCATATGAACGAAAGAAGTAAGCTAGCGAGATCCAAAGACTCTACTCCTAGATGGTATAGGATTCATTATATCATTGACTTCATGTGTTTCATATCTACAGCTTCCAGAGTATCCTTTCATAAGTCCTTCATGCATTTATATATAGGTATAGCTATTTTCCCACACCACACCGCGCCGCGCTATAGTCGGCCGAGCAGGCACGTAGATGTGCACACCACTGTAGTGGGCAAATTATGAGATTACCCCAGATGCGGGATGACATGATATATGGATTGGGCTGTACGTTCCTCAGCACTAACATTTAGGAATCGGGCTGTACGTTCCTTAGCACTAATAGTTATATTATATATGTATATGATTTTTAAAGAGAGCATGCATATCATACGCCACAGAGGTACTTTCAAATACCGAGATTAGCTTTCATGTTTCACACATCTTTCATGATTCTTGTGGACTTGTTGTTCTTATGCCTTATATACTCGGTACATTATCCATACTGAATCCACTATTACTTGGGAGGGGGTGGGGCTGCGTTCATGCCCAGCAGTCCAGGTAGACAGGAAGATGGTCTAGCTCAGTAGGACATCCATTCAGCGGTAGTCAGTGTGCTCCACTTGGTTCGGAGCTGCAGTTCATTTTGGTATGCTATTTTTTAAATGTATATTTAGGTATCACAGGGCCCTGTCCCGTCCTTTCTACAGCTTTATATTCTGTTAGAGGTTTGTAGACAGTTGTGTATAGTTGGGATGTGATATAGCCATGTCGGCTCTTATTATTTTTGATGTACAACATATGTGGCAGCCTAGTCTGCTTTCACTATTATTTTCAGCATATATATATGTATATACGGATAGTTGTGAGTTCTTGATATAGAGTTTATGATGTTGTCCTTTCAAGTCAGTATGGTTCAATTATAAGTCATATATGGGCCACCCTATCATTCAGTGAGCTCCAGGTACGAGTATAGGGTGCTTGGTCAGTAGAGGTGAGGAACTCGTCATGACTCATCGGTTTGGGTCGTGACAGAAGTGGCATCATAGTAGTTCCGTCCTAGGGTTGTCTATAGATCGTGTCTAGTAGAGTCTTGTTTATGGTTGTGTTGTGCACCACACTTATAGATATAAGGCTACAGGAAATTTAGGATGTTGTCATTCTTTTCATCTTAGATCGTGCGATAGAGCCGTGTGGTAAGACTTCACTTTCTAACAATTTGTTCTTATTTCAGCGATGCCTCGAAAGAAAGCTACTAGTGCCCAGAATGCCAAAGGTGTGACTAGTGAGGCTACTAGCCGTACTCAGCGGGCTACCAGGGCTCGAGGTGAGTCTTAGAGTGAGACCACATCTCAGACTTCTCATACCCTGCCTCCAGCACCTACCCCAGTTCCTCTAGTCCCTCAGCTAGATGCACTGGGTCAGGATATGTGGGATGCTATATAGTTGTTGACAAGATTGGTAGCTGCTCAGGCTCAGCGCCAGGAAGTTGGTGTTGATTAGGCAGACCGAGCTAGTAGTGCGAGGGTTAAGAATTTTCTTAGTTTAGATCCCCAAGAGTTCTCCGTGTTGAGGCAGAATATGGACCCCCAGGACTTTATTGATAGCATGCAAAGGCTTCTGAGGGTCATGCATGCTAATGAGGTTGAGTCAGTGGAGTTAGCTTCTTATAGGATCTGTGATATTGCAGTGCAGTGGTACCAGGCATGGGAGCTATCTAGGGGAGAGGATGCCCCTCCAGCTATTCGACAAGAGTTTTTAGATGCCTTTATTTGTCATTAGTTGCCGCCAGAGGTTCGGTGGGCCCGAGTAAATAGATTTTTGTATAACCAGCAGGGCAGTATGAGTGTTCAGCAGTACAATGTATACTTTGATTCATTGGCTTGATATGCCCCAGCTATGGTGGCTGAGATAGAGGATCGAGTTCATCGTTTCGTGGCTGGTCTAGGGCCATATTTAATTGATGAGTGTACGACCACTGCATTACTGTCGGGTATGGATATTTCCCGTATACAGGCATATGTACAGAATCTGGAGGATCACAAGCATCAGCAAATGACATAGCGTGATTGTGACCGGGGCCATTTCAAGAGGGCTAGATCTTTAGATATTGCTGGTGAGTTTAGAGGAGGATAGAGACAAAAATATTCTCGGTATCCATTCCATTCAGCAGCGAGTGCACCGCTGCTGTTTCCAGGTCAGAGATTTGATCGGTCTTTTTATTCCGGAGTGGGTTAAAGTTCCAAAGCTTCGAGTTCTCAGTATAGATCGGAGTCAGGCCAGGGGAGACCACCTTTTCCATGATGTACCTTATGTGGTAGATTACACGGTGGACAATGTCGATTGGGATCAAATGCTTGTTATGCTTATGGCCAGCCAGGTTATGTGATGAGGGAGTGTCTGTCGACGGGTGGTGTAGCTATTGTTCAGCCTACAGGGTCCATAGCTGGTTCTTCTTCATCTGTACGCCCTTTAGGGCACGGTTCTCAGATACCAGCAGGACGTGGTAGAGGAAGGGGTGGAGCATCTAGTTCGAGCGGTCTTCAGAATCGCATCTATGCATTAGCTGGTAGACAGGATCGTGAGTCGTCTCCTGATGTTGTTACAGGTATATTATCACTTTCCTCCTATGATGTATATGCACTGATTGACCTGGGTTCCACCTTATCATATGTTACTCTATTTGTTGCTGGCAAGTTTGGGATAAAGCCTGAATCGATTAAAACTTTTGGGGTGTCTACGCCAGTTGATGACCCAGTCATAGCTAGGCGAGTATATCGAGGTTGTGTAGTCATAGTTTGCAATCACCACACCATAGATGATTTAACTGAGTTAGATATGATCCATTTTGATGTTATTATGGGTATGGGTTGATTGGCTTCTTGCTATGATAATGTTGATTGTAGAATGAAAGTGGTCCGATTCAGGTTTCCAGATGAGCTAGTTTTAGAGTGAAAGGGTAATGCTGCTTTTCCAAGGGGTAGGCTTATTTCCCACCTTAAGGCTAGTAAAATGATTAGAAAAGGGTATATTTATCACATGGTTCGGGTTCAGAATATGCAGGCAGAGTCACCAACACTTCAGTCGGTTCCTGTGGTTAATGAATTCCTAGAGGTGTTTCCAGATGAGCTTCCAGGCATTCCGCTAGAGCGGGAGATTGATTTTACTATTGATCTATTGTCAGATACTCAGCCAATATCCATTCCCCCTTATAGGATAGCACCTACAGAGTTGAAAGAATTGAAGGAACAACTGAGGGATTTACTCAAGAAGGGTTTTATTAGGCCCAGCACATCATCGTGGGGAGCACCGGTATTATTTGTAAGAAAGAAGGATGGCTCCTTGCGAATATGCATTGATTACAAAAAATTGAATAAAGTGACAATAAAGAATAAGTATCCGCTTCTGAGGATTGATGATTTATTTGATCAGATGCGGAGTGCCAGATATTTTTCAAAGATAGACTTGAGATTGGGGTATCATCAGGTTAGGGTGAAGGAGGAAGACATTTCGAAGACGACATTCGGGACTAGATATGGGAACTATAAATTATGTGTTATGTCATTCGGGCTAACTACTGCTTCAGTTGTATTCATGGACTTGATGAATCGTGTATTTAGACCCTTCCTAGATCTGTTCATGATTGTCTTTATAGATGATATTCTGGTTTATTCTTCGTCAGCGGCTGAACATCCAGATCATCTACGTGTAGTGCTTAGAGTTCTTCGAGATAGAGAGTTATATGCGAAATTTTCTAAGTGTGAGTTCTGGCTAAACTCTACGGCTTTTCTTGGTCACATGATTTCAGATGAAGGTATTAGAGTGGATACTTATAAAATTAAAGTTGTGAGGAGTTTGCCAAGGCCCACGACACCAACAGAGATGCGTAATTTCTTGGGTCTGGTAGGATATTATAGGATGTTCGTAAAGGGATTTTCTTCTCTTTCAGCCCCGTTGACCAAGCTGACTCAAAAATCAGCTAAGTTCCAGTGGACGGATGCGTGTGAGTGAATTTTTTAGATATTGAAGGAAAAGTTGACCTCCGCACCGTCTTGACTCTTCCAGAGGGAACAGATGGATATGTGATTTATTGTGATGGTTCAGGTATTGGATTCGGTTGTGCATTAATGCAGCACGGTAAGGTTGTTGCTTATTCTTCTAGATAGCTAAATGAGCACGAGAAGAATTATCCAACCTATGATCTTGAGTTAGATGCAGTGATCCATGCCTTGAAAATATTGAGGCACTACTTACGGTGTTCATGTTGATATCTATACCGATCATAAGAGCCTCAGTACATCTTTAAGCAGAAGGACTTGAACTTATGTCAGAGGCGATGGTTAGAGTTGCTAAAAGACTATGATATTGATATTCTGTACCATCCTGGAAAGGCTAATGTAGTAGCCGATGCCCTTAGTCGTAAATCCATAGGTAGCTTGTCATATGTGCAGCTAGAGAAAATCGAGAGAGTCCACGAAGTTCGTCAGTTAGCTAGCCTTGGAGTTCAGTCGTTAAACTCAAGTGATACAAGACCTATTGTTCAGGACATAGCGGTATCATCCTTGGTAGCTGAAATAAAGGAGCGTTAGTACAAAGACCCTATTTTAGTTCATTACCGTGATACAACTCCTCAGAATGAAAAGGAGCCCTTTGTGATTTCAGGGGATGGAGTACTCAGATATCGAGGTAGATTGTACGTCCCTAATGTTGCAGGGCTTCGTCGGCAGGTTATGTGGGAAGACCACTATTCCCGCTATTCTATTCACCTGGGCACAACAAAGATGTATCATGATACCAAGGGAGTGTATTGGTGGGATGGTACGAAGAAGGACATAGAGGAGTTTGTCGCTCAGTATCTAAATTGCCAGCAAGTCAAGATAGAGTACCAGAAGCCCTGAGGACTATTGCAGGCTATTGAGATTCCATATGGAAATGAGAAGTAATTAATATGGATTTTATTACGGGTTTGCCTCGTACTCTGCGGAAGTATGATTCAATATGGATGATAGTTGATACGCTTACAAAGTTAGCCCACTTTCTACCCGTCAGAACTGCTTATTCAGCTGAGGATTACACGAAGCTCTACCTTAGAGAGATTGTATGACTTCATAATGTTCCTATAGCCGTTATTTCAGATAGAGGGGTGCAGTTCAGTGCTAACTTCTGGAGATCTTTTCAGAATGGATTGGGGACTCAGGTGAGTCTTAGTACTACATTACATCCGTAGACAGATGGACAAGCTGAGCATACTATATAGACACTTAGGGATATGTAGAGAGCTTCTGTAAATGATTTTCGAGGTAGCTAGGATGATCATTCGCCTCTAATTGAGTTTTCATATAATAACAGCTACCATTCTAGTATTCAGATGGCTCTTTATGAGGCTTCATATGGGCGGAGATGTAGACCACTTATAGGATGGTTTGATGTTGGAGAGAATCAGCTAGTAGGACCAGATTTAATACAGCAAGCGGTTGACAAAGTGAAAGTGATTAAAGAAAGGTTACTAGCAGCACAGAGTTGGCAGAAATCCTATACGGATAATTGGCGACACAAGTTGGAGTTTGAGGTAGGTGATTGGGTCTTCCTGAAGACATCGCCTATGAAGGGAGTGATGAGATTTGGCAAGAAGGGTAAGTTGAGCCCTTGATACATTGGGCCATATAGGATGATTCACACAGTGGGTAAGGTAGTATATGAGTTAGAGCTAGCTTCTGATCTGGAGTCTGTACATCCAGTGTTCTATGTGTCCATGCACCATAAGTGTATAAGAGATCCCTTGAGAGTTGTTCCGGTAGGTGATATCCAGGGGACCGAGCAATTGTCATATGATGAAACCCCAGTGGCTATATTAGATAGACAAGCTCGTCAATTGCGAACCAAGAATGTGGTTTCCGTTAAAGTGCTTTGGAGAAATAATAATGTTAAAGAAATAACATGGGTAGCAGAAAATTATATGAAGACCAGATATCCACATCTATTCTCATCTTCCGAGGAGGTTCAGACTTCGGGTATGTGATATGCTTACGGCTATTTACTTGGGTTGCTGTATACAGGTTGGATTGGTATATTGACAGGGGAGACTCTGCCAAAAATTTTATAACTCGTGACTTGTATGAACATTGGAGGACGAATGTTTTTAAGGAGGGGAGAATGTTACGCCGCTTGTTTTCGTCGTAAGAAAGTCCTTGGCTTCCTAGTGATTTGCACCCATAGTACAGAGATTTGTACCTGCATTTTCGAGATATTAAGTGCCTTACCTCGCATATACCAAAGTATAAGTATATGTTCCTTGCAATACGATAGGATTAGAAGTTAAACGAATCGAATCGACGCGAATCGGAGCGACTCAGGGAAACCTGCAGAAACCAGTCCTCTTTAACAGGCCTTCGACATGTCGACGAGGCATCGTTCCACGCCATCAACATGCCGCAGCCTTTAAATTTTCAGGTGGCAGAGCGATGGAGCAAGTCGATGGTCGTCAACACGTTGACGAGCCGTCAACCTCTCGTCAACCTGCATCACTGGAACTTTTGTTCCACTTATATATATATATATATATATATATATATATATATATATATATATATATATGTAGCCCTCAGATTTTATTCCTCATTTTTCACTTCGCCAACCAGAGAAAACCCTGAATAATTTCCCTCTCAACATTTCCTACCACATTAGTGAATTTTTACGATGATTCGAGCCCCGTGAACCCGAGCTGCTGAAGGAAATGTTGTTCCTAGGGCTCCATTAAAGTTTTTGAGCTTAGGAGTTTGATTTAAAGTGTTGACTCTTGGAGTTCTAGTTTCCTCAAGGTATGTATGTGATTCTTACCCTTGTTTTTGAGTTAACTATCAAGAGTTTTAGTTGTTTAAGGTGAATGAGAAGGTGTCGTGGAGGCATAAACTAGCTTGTTGACATGGTTGCCTTGTGGGCTGATTTTGATTAGATTTTTGGAGAGATTCTTGCTTTTTTACGTTGCCATATGGTGTTGTTGTTGTTGTTGATGTTTGGGTTGAATTGGAAATTGAGGGATTGTTAGGTTTTCAAAGGAAATGTTGTCTGAAATTCGTTAAGCTCTTCTCCCACTTGAATTTGTTAGTAAGTGAATTAAATGGTCTAATGGTGGCATATGTTTTCTTGATTGAAGACTTACGAGTTCGAAGAGTAGACGTTGGACTATTAGATACACTCCAAGGTATGTTAAGGTTGTCCCTTCTATTCTTTAGGCATGATCCTTATCATATGAACGAAAGAAGTAAGCTAGCTAGTTCCAAAGACTCTACTCCTAGATGGTATAGGATTCATTGTATCATTGACTTCGTGTGTTTCATATCTACAGCTTCCAGAGTATCCTTTCATAAGTCCTTCATGCATTTATATATAGGTATAGCTATTTTCTCACACCGCGCCGCGCTATAGTCAGCTGAGCAGGCACGTAGATGTGCACACCACTGTAGTGGGCAGATTATGAGATTACCCCAGATGCGCGATGACATGATATATGGATCGAGCTATACGTTCCTCAGCACTAAAATATAGGGATCAGGCTGTACGTTCCTCAGCACTAACAGTTATATTATATATGTATATGATTTTTAAAGAGAGCATGCATATCATACGTCGCAGAGGACTTTCAGATGCCGAGATTAGGTTTCATGTTTCATACATCTTTTATGATTCTTATGTACTTGTTATTCTTATGCCTTGCATACTCGGTACATTATCTGTAATGACTCCCCTATTGCTCGGGGGGGGGGGGGGGGGGGAGGGGGGCTGCGTTCATGCCCACAGGTCCAGATAGACAGGCAGGCGGTCCAGCTCAGTAGGACTTCCATTCAGCGGTAACCAGTGCGCTCCACTTGGTTCGTGTCACGACCCAACTCGGGGCCGCGACGAGCACCCTCTTAATTTACTCTTATACTTACATCTAGGTGATCCACATAATTATACATGCATTTCCATTCATTCGTCAACTAGTCCCATATGGACAACCGCGCATTTATATCATCATAGGCATTTATGCCACGTCAATATACATGGGCCAACGTGGCCGACAAAATGATATACAAAACATAGGCCGACAAAGCCAAACACATCTACCCACACACACACATGTCTACGAGCCTCTAAGAGTATAACATATCACATTAGCGGGACAGGACCCCGTTATGCCCATAATTATATACACAAAAGAATGAGAACCCAAAAGATATGACTCCGAGGGAAATAGAGCTCTCTATGAAATCTCCGAATAGGCAGCTAAAGATCAAATCTGTCTCCCTGTGCACCTGCGGGCATGACGCAGCGTCCACAAACAAAAGGACGTCAGTACGACGAATGTACTGAGTATGTAAAGCATGATCAACATCAATATAGAAGCATAATAGATATCATATGAGGATAGCATAGGAGGGGAGACAGTAATATCATCATCATGTCGCTTACTTGCGTACATCGTCGTTCGTACCCCATAATAATACTCGTACCATACATGTGCTCATATTCGTATACATGTCCTTATTCGTATTCCTATACATAGTCTTTTCACATTCATATTCATATTATATACATAGTCATTTCATATACATAGCATTTACATAGCATACCCGACCTCATAGGATCGGTGTCTTATACATACTTGGCCAACCAAGGCTCAAGGTCATACATACCTTGCCCTACCAAGGCATCAGGGTTATCCGTACCTTCTGCAGAAGTGCGCGCGCGTTACGTAATCATATACATACTTTATACATAGTTATATACATATAGTCTTACCCGGCATCATAAGCTCGGGGTCTTATCATAGCCCTTCATAGTCACACATATACATATCATAGCTCGTAAGCATCTCTAGTCTCATTTTACTCTCATCATCATTACTATCCTCATCATTATCGTTACATTTACATTATAGACTTACTCGTCATACGAGGAACGTAGTATAATCATAGTACATATCAAGGGTCGTGAGCTTATGAGCTCGGAATGTCAACCATGTGAAAACAACATACTCATATAGAGGACTTAGGAATTTGGCCAAGAACCATGCCTTATGAAAGAAGGGTTAGCCTTACATACCTTTCCGTCGAACTATTCTACACTTGCACGTTCCCTTCCAATGCTAGCGTTTATACCTTCATTAATATCATAACAATGGCCATTAGTCATTCACATTATCCACATTATCTAGATTCCTCAATTTGCCTCTAATCCACCCACATTCATGGTCATAACACCCATCTTCGTCCATTCGTCTAAAGTGTTTAGTTCATGATCTTAATACCATTTAAAACACATTCATATCAAAACACAACAACATTCATATCTCAATTCAAACTATTTCTCAAAATGTCACTATTCATCATTCATGACCTAGTTGACCACATTTTCTACAATCCACGTAATTTAATTCTCCAATACCTTAAATGTTATACCCCGTACATTTATACGACGAATTATCCGCAAGCAAATCGACTCAAGTTAAAGGCGGAATTATTTTCGGACATGAAATAAGAGCTTTTAATTTTCAACTTTGATTATCACAAAAATTGCTTATAAATTTTATTTAGCATAAAAATATTAATATTGGAGATTAGGAATTAATTTAATTATCGAAAGTGGGCCCCACGACACGTGGCGAAATTTGGTTGGCCTTGAATAAAGATGGACACATGTCATGAAAATTGACACATGTCCACTTTGTAAAGATTATATAAATGAGCATAAGTGGATGACTACACTACAATTAATCTTGCAAATTAGGTTTTAGAGAGAGGGGCTCTCAAGCCTAGAGAGAGAGAGAGAGAGAGGGGTTCGGGCACTGTTCACGGGACTGTTCACAGCGGCGCTACTGTTCACGCCGCCACTGTTCACGGGCGGCGCACTGTTCACGGGCACTGTTCACGGCCAGCCCATTTTTGCCCCCTTCTACACAATTAATTGGAGAGATTTGAAGATCAAGAGGAGGAAAAAGATGGAGCTCATGGTAGCCATGGCAACTCACGGCCATAGCTTTCTTGAAGACATTTCATGGTGAAACATTAGAGCTTGTCTCTAAGGTAAGATTTAATTCTTTTCTACATGTTTTGGAGGTAGTTTAGACTTGTATAGCTTGGTAGATGTGTGTTGAATACAAACGGGTTATGTATGTTGATGTTGAATTATAAATTGAGCCGTGTAAGGGGGGTGTTTTGAGTAAGAATGAGGAATTGATTTTAGTAGGATTATGTAGGAATTAAATGGTTAAATTTAAAGTTGTGTTATGGACATATTGCTATCCTTGCTAAATTGAAAGGATTGAGGGTATGATTATGTTCATATGATTATTGTTGTTGTTATCATGGGTTATGTGATGAGAATGAAGGAAATTAATGGTTAGAAACTTTATAGAGGTCGTGTGGGTTTGTGAAGAGGAGTGTGGCCGTGAGCCATAGTAATGAAAGAGAATGGTGAATTAAAATTTATTTAGCTTGTTAGAGGTGTCGTTGTGACATTGATGACGTAGATAAAGGGTTAACGAGTTGAGTTGGTGTTGAAATTGGTTGTATGTTGTTATGAGAAATTATGTGATTTTTATATAATTTTTATGCAATTATGAAAGTAAGATGCTAAATGTGAACTATGGTTGTTATTAATGAATTTGGAAGAAAACAATGTGATTTGGTAGTTTCGTTGCAATTGTAGAAGTTTCGAATAGAATATGGAAATGGGCGGAATGGTTCGAATCCTTGGATATTGTTTAAAATGTTATTGAAATATGTTTGGGTAATCTTGAGTTAGTTAATGAATATGGAAAAATGTTGATATTAGTTGGGTGGTGTGAAGTTAGAATGGAAGAGTTACATTATGTGGAAAGGAAGGGAAAAATTTTGGATTGTTGGAAATGTTGTATGAATTGCTTAGAATGTCTTTAAGTATTGTTGATATGGATTCGGGTTAGTATTTAAATATATAAGCATCGATGTTGGCTTGAAGGTAAGTCGTCGAGTTGAATTTATGAAAGTTGTTGAATGATGTAAAAGAGAGTTACTATTATTATTTTGCCTTTCGAATTGGTTATCAATGTTACTAGGTTGGTTATTGTGGTTGTTGTTGTTGATTTTGAGCGAGATAAATTCTCGGGATGGCCTATTTACAGGGGAAGTGCTGCCGAATTTTCTGTAGAATTTAATAATTAGTTTGGAATGAATGGCTTAAGTGCCCTTAGCTAATGATTGGTATTCGTTGGCGTAATTGTAGACCTTAGGGAGCCCGAGGCGTAGATTTGGATTAGCTTTAGATTGGCTATCTTGGAAGTGCGTTCGAGGTAAGTAATGCTATCCCGATTCTTCTTTTGGCATGTCCTAGGTGTACTAGGATCGGATTTGAGCCTCGGAAAGTATTCTGCTCATCGGAATCCGCATTTGAAAATACCCCTTTTTCATTCAATGGAATTGAACCCTATAAGTATGCTTTATTGAAAGAATTGTGCAAACTTCCGCAAATTGTTTAGAAAATTATGGAATGTCCCCAGAACCTCCGTAGGTGACTTTATAAGCTTAAAATGCGTAATTTGAGCCCACCGCCTTTCTTGTCCCAAGGTGGGCCCACTAGTCCCGGTTTCACCCTTATTGTACTTAAGGCTCGCTTTCGAGCAGTTTTTGGAAAGAAATGTTCTGACTACTCTTTTAACTACTAAACAAAAAAATTGTTTTAAATAATTCATTAAGTCTTATAAATTGTTTTGGCACTCGGAACGACTTCAGAAAGGTTATGCTTCTGTAATTCATTATGACATCTGAAACTCACTTATTATGATCCCGTCTGACTTCATTGAATTGGTTTGTCATTGATATGCCTCATCGAGTCTCTGAAAATATTTATGATATTTTAACTGCATTTAGTTTCTCACTACTCTATTCGTGGATGCCCCAATGTTTCCCACACTGAGCCCGGGCCAGGATATGTTGTCAAGCGTAATCCTCTGCATTGTTCGCCGTGCCTCGATGTGAGGGGGCAGGTATACGTGTAAATGGGTTTGTGGAGTATGATGTGCCATGTACACATGTTCTGATATGATTTTCCATGGCCATCTGATATGATATACTATGTTACGGGGTTATGCCCCTATTCTGATTCTTCTGTGTTGTGGAACCAGCGTCGGGAGGGTGGCCACGTTCTGTCTGCTGAGTCCCTTGGCAGGGGCCGGATTTGATATGACATATGTTTCTGTACACACTCCGCATGTTTTGAAAATATGTATTTGATACTTTGGATTTTCTACTCACTTTTTCTGTACGTTCTGTACCAGTTATGATTTTGTTTCTGTAATTCAGGCTTTACATATTCAGTACATATTTCGTACTGAACCCCTTTCTTCGGGGGCTGCGTTTTCATGCCGCGCAGGTACCGACGACAGGTTTGTTGATCCATCCGTCTAGGATATCTGTTCTGCCATTTGGAGCGCTCTTTTATTCAGAGCCCATCTTTTGGTACAGTCTGTCACTACTGTATTTATATAATCTCGTTCATGGGTACGGCGGGGCCCTGTCCCGTCATATGATTCTATCGGTCTGTTTAGAGGTCTGTAGACATGTTTGTGGGTTGGGGTCTTTCTGTACGGATGCGTGTATATGTTGTGTTTGGGCGATCCCATTCGCCGCCGCGGCCGGTCCGCATATGTGTAAATGTTGCTTTGTTGGCCCTGGGCGGTCATTGATTGTATTATCTGTGCGCAGGGTTAATTTGGATAGTCTGTAAAATAAAGGAAACTCTGCCGAAATTTTTCTGGAAATTATCTAAATTTGAAATATTGCCTTGTCGGCTTCTGCTATATACTTGAATGCGTTTGATAAAAATTTGAGATAGCATTTGATAGATGTGTTTGGGTGCCCAGATCGGGCACTAGTCACGGCCTACGGGGTTGGGTCGTGACATTAAACATCTTGTAAAAATCATGAATCTTACCTTAGAAGTTGTAGGAACAAGCTTTGGTTGGTAATACTCTTCTTTGAGCAAAACCCTAATTTTTCTCCATTTGGATTCCTTGACTTGGATGACCCTTGATGATTCCCTTATCCTTGATTCACTTGTCTTAATGTTATTGATGGCTTATAATCCTTAAAAACTCATATAATAAATGTAGAGAGAAGTTCTAGAGAGAAGTGGTGTAATGTTGTAAATGAAATAAGACAAGTCTTGATCATCATATTTAATGAATTGAGAAATCTGTGCTGGGTGAACAGTGGTCATCCATGGAGGTTTACGGTCCGTATTTCAGTTTACGGACCGTCCCTCGTGGTCGTTTTGAAGCTTAAGCAGAACCAGAAACTTTGGCCTGCATGCATGGTGATTTACGACCATGGTTTACGGGCCGTAAATCACTTTACGGTCCGTCCACCAGGTCGTATTTTAGCCATTTCCTCAGCTGGCAGAAAGTTGAAGTTGGACATGCCAGTTTACGACGTCAAGTTTACGGACCGTATTGCACTTTACGGTCCGTATTTTGCACTATACGACCACTGGGCAGTTTTGCCAACTTTCAATTTTTCTCATTTCTCGACTTTTCATTCTAATCATCCACTTCCCTTTACATACATTACCCATGAAACATTATACACTCGCACTCCTTGCACACATCATTAGTTCATTTACTTGCGTACCAACGGAAAATTTCCGAGGTGTAACATTCTACCCCCCTTAGGAACATTCGTCCTCGAATGTTAAAGGATTAGGGAATTCTATAAAAATTTCGCCAGAGTTTCCTCTGTAATGTGGCACTACCACCCTGTCACAACAACTCATAATAACAATGCCTCACAGGGCAATAATACAACAGCACTAGAATTTTGGCCACACACGACCTGAATGTATAAAAGGGAAAACATGCATACCTTATGATTTTGATGTCTCATCTTGGACTTCTTCCAAGGGCCGAAATAAATGTGGGTATTTGGATCGCATATTCTCTTCCGCTTCCCATGTCATTTCCTCTCGATTGTTATCTCTCCACAGAACTTTAATTGAGGCCACTTCTTTGTTTCTAAGCCTCCGTACTTGCGTATCTAATATGGCAATGGGTATTTCATCATAAGTTAACTTTTTTGTCACTTGAATATCATTCACTGGGACGATCCTCGTAGGATCTCCAACACACTTCCGAATCATCGAGACATGAAATAATGGATGGACTGACTCCAAATCTGGAGGTAGATCTAGCTCATAGGCCACTTTGCCTATTTTGCGTATAATCTAATAGAGTCCGATATACCGGGGACTGAGCTTCCCCTTTTTGCCAAATCTCATAACGCCTTTCATTGGCGACACTTTCAAGAATACCCAATCCTTAACTTGGAACTCTAAGTCCCTTCGACGATTATCTGCATAGGACTTCTGGCGACTTTGAGCCGCTAACAATCGATCTTGTATAAGCTTGACTTTCTCTATTGCTTGTTGGACCAAATCTGGCCCTATCAACTTGGCTTCTCCGATTTCAAACCACCCAATTGGGGATCTACACTTTCGCCCATATAGAGCTTCATACGGTGCCATTTGAATGCTAGAATGGTAACTGTTATTGTAAGCAAACTCAATGAGTGGAAAATGGTCATCCCAATTTCCTCTAAAATCTATCATACATGCCCGTAACATATCTTCAAGAGTCTGAATAGTACGTTCAGCTTGCCCATCAGTCTGGGGGTGAAATGCCATGCTAAGGCGCACTTGGGTCCCTAAACCTTCTTGGAAGGACCCCCAAAACTTGGCTGTAAACTGAGTCCCTCTATCGGAGATAATAGATACCGGAACGCCATGGAGTATCACTATCTCTTTAAGATAAAGCTTGGCATAATCTTCTGCCACATAGGTCGTTCTGACCAGTAAGAAATGCGCTGACTTTGTGAGTCTATCCACGATGACCCATATAGAATCATATTTACGTCGAGAACGGGGTAACCCTGTAATGAAATCCATATTAATAACTTCCCACTTCCAAGTTGGGATTTCTATAGCTTGCAATAAGCCACCCGGCTTTTGGTGTTCTATCTTCACTTGTTGGCAATTAGGACACTGAGCTACGAATTCTGCTACGTCTTTCTTCATCCCATTCCACCAATATAGAGTCTTAAGATCATGATACATTTTCGTCGCTCCAGGGTGAACGGAGTAACGGGAACAATGAGCTTCTCTCAAAATCTGGTGGCGTAGACCTGCCACATCGGGAACACATAACCTACCTCGATATCGGAGAACTCCGTCCTTCGAAGTGTCAAATGATGACCCCTCCTTCTGAGGGAGTGTATCTCTGTACTGCATTAGCATGGGATCCTCAAATTGTCGCTCTTTTACTTCCGCTACTAATGATGAAACTGCTGAATTCTGAATAATAGCTCCACTGCTACCTGAGTCCACCACTCGGACTCCTAGGCTAGCTAACTGCTGAAGATCACGGGCCATCTCTTTCTTTTATGGTCGTACCTCACTTAGACTTCCCATCGACCTACGGCTAAGAGCATCAGCCACAACATTTTCCTTTCCGGGGTGGTACAGGATCTCAACATCATAGTCTTTTAGCAACTCTAGCCATCGTCGTTGCCGCAAATTCAACTCTTTCTGCTTGAAGATGTACTGGAGACTCTTATGATCTGTATAAATATCCACGTGGACGCCATATAAGTAATGTCTCCATATCTTTAAAGCATGGACCACCGCGGCCAATTCTAAGTCATGGGTAGGATAATTCTGCTCATGTTTCCGTAATTGTCTAGAAGCATACTCAATCACCTTACCATTTTGCATCAATACACAGCCTAGCCCGACACCCGAAGCATCACAATAAATAACATATCCTTCCAATCCCTCTGGAAGTGTCAAGACTGGGGCTGAAGTCAGTCGGCCTTTCAACTCTTGGAAACTACGCTCGCAAGCATCTGTCCATTGAAACTTAGCTGACTTCTGAGTCAACTTGGTGAGCGGTGCAGAAATAGAAGAGAAATCCTCAACAAATCTTCTGTAATAGCCTGCTAAACCCAAAAGGCTACGAACCTCCGTAGGGGTCGTGGGCCTTGGCCAAGTCTTCACTGCCTCAATCTTTTGGCTATCCACTTGAATACCGTCAGCTGTAACAATGTGGACCAGAAATGCCACTGAGTTCAACCAAAACTCGCATTTGAAAAACTTCGTGAATAACTCTCGGGTTCGAAGGACTCCAAGGACAATACGCAAGTGATCCACATGTTCTGCCTCGGATCTAGAATACACTAGGATATCATCGATGAATACAATCACGAATAGATCCAGAAAAGGCCTGAATACATTGTTCATTAAGTCCATAAACACTGCCGGTGCATTAGTTAGCCTAAACGACATCACTCAGAACTCAAAATGACCGTATCTTGTTCTGAAAGCTGTCTTAGGGATATCTTTCTCCCTAACTCTTACTTGGTGATACCCGGACCTCAAATCAATCTTCGAAAACCATTTGGCACCTTGCAACTGATCAAACAAATCATCAATCCTCGGGAGGGGATACTTGTTCTTAATCGTCACTTTATTCAATTGCCGATAATCAATGCACATTCTCAAGGAGCCATCCTTCTTCCGGACGAACAATACGGGTGCTCCTCACGGGGATGAACTATGCCTAATGAAGCCTTTTTCAAGCAAGTCTTTTAATTGCTCCTTCAACTCTTTCAACTCTGCGGGTGCCATCCTATAGGGAGGAATAGATATGGGTTTAGTGTGTGGAAACACATCAATCGCAAAATCTATCTCTCGCTCGGGAGGAAGGCCTGGAAGCTCTTCCGGGAACACATCCGGAAAGTTTTTCACTACTGGAACTGACTGAAGAGTCGGCGACTCAGCTTCTACATCTTGAACTCGCACTAGGTGATAAATACACCCTTTCGTGATCATCTTCCTTTCCTTTAGATAGGAAATAAACCTACCTTTTGGTGATGCCGCATTCCCTTTCCATTCTAAGACTGGTTCTCCCGGAAACTGAAAACGAACCATCTTCATTCGGCAATCAACATTGGCATAACAAGAAGCCAACCAATCCATGCCCATAATAACGTCAAAATCTACCATTTCTAGCTCATGCAAATCAATCATGGTACGACGATCACAAATCACAATCACACAATTCCTATATACTCGGCTAGCTATTACCGATTCACCCACGGGTGTAGACACCTCAAAAGGTTTGATAGACTCCGGCTCAATTATAAATCGACCCGCAATATATGGAGTAACATATGATAATGTGGAGCCCGGATCAATCAAAGCATATACATCATGAGAGAATACCGATAATTTACCTGTGACCACATCAGGAGAAGACTCAAGATCTTGGCGTCCAGCCAAAGCATAAATACGGTGCTGAGGACCGCTAGTACTGGGAGCTCTACCTCTACCTTTACCATGGCCGACTGGCGCATGTGAACCTGGCCCCGTAGGGCGTACAGATGCCGAAGATCCGGCTACCGACCCTGATGGCTGGGTCCTACCTCTACCCTGTACTGAGGGGCAATCACGCATAATATGTCCTGGCCGACCACATGAATAGCAAGCGTCTGAACCTGATCGACACTGACCCCAATGCAACTTTCCACACTGAGAACATCGTGGTACGGGTGGCCTTGGCTGGCCTGAATCACCTCTAAACTAAGACCCCGAATAACCCTGACTCGGCTCGGAATGAGTAGATCTGTCAAATCTCTGCCCCGTGAACTGTGGAGGTGTACTGGTCATAGAATAGCCTGAATGGCTGGGAAACTGCTGTCTGTGTCCGCCCCTGGACTCGCCCCTCGAACCCGAAGGTCTGGCCCTCTTGTTATGGCCCCTATCCTGCTCACGTTCATTTCTCCGCTGCTGTAGGTGTTCCTCTAATTCCTGAGCATGTGCCTGAATGCGTGCAATATCCATGCCATCCTGAAGGGACGCAGTTAAGCATTTATCCATCAAGTGTGGCCCTAGGCCTTTCACAAACCGGTGCACCCGATCGTCCATATCCGCTACCATGGCCGAAGCATACCTAGCCAAGGAATTAAAGTGGAGACTATACTCTGTAGCACTCATGCTACCTTGCCTCAAATTCAAGAATTTATCGGCCCTAGCTCGCCGAACTTCCGGAGGCATATAATGACGGAGAAAAGCATCCACAAACTCTTGCCATACCGGTGGAGGTGCATTGGCTCCCCGCAAAGCCATCCAAACCGTATACCACTGGATTGAGACATCCCTCAATCTATATGACGCTAGCTCCACCGATTCGGTGTCTGAAGCATGTATCAACCGGACCGTCCTTAGCATACCATCAATAAAGTCCTGGGGATCCTCCTCCAGTTTTGACCCAAAGAATTCCGGGGGTTTCAAAGCAATGAAGTCACAGGCCCTTGCACTAACAGTCCCGTCACCTTGCCCTGCGCTTGGTCTCTGAGTCTGGGCTGCAACCAACTGAGACAACAAATTAACGGCCTCTCTTACGTCTTAGCCTGAAGCATTCGGTGGAGGAGCTGGAGCTGGGGCTGAGGCTCCCACGTGCTCCTCAGTAATAGGCACTGTCTGGGAGGATTGAGATTGAGCCGCACTCTGGGACTCATCTTCCTTTACTACCAGTGGCGGTGCTCTTTCAGCCCGCTTTTCTGCCACCGTCTTGCCCTTTTGGGCTGTTGTAGCCTTTTTCTTTTTAGGCATCTTTGAAATACACAACACACGATTTAGGAACAAGAATTTCTTACATCATAGCTTTATCGCACGATTCTTATGAAGAAAGAAGGTCATATATTCCTAAAATGTCCGCAGCTTCTCGTTTATAAGTGTGGCGCGCAACACACCCATAACCAAGACTCTACTATACACGGCTCGTAGACACATCCTAGGACTGAACTGCTCTGATACCACTTTTTTCACGACCCAACTCGGGGCCGCGACGAGCACCCGGTGCTAACCCACCCGAGCACCCTCTTAGCTTACTCTTATACTTACATCTAGGTGATCCACATAATTATACATGCATTTCCATTCATTCGTCAACTAGTCCCATATGGACAACTGCACATTTATATCATCATAGGCATTTATGCCACGTCAATATACATGGGCCAACGTGGCCGACAAAATGATATACAAAACATAGGCCGACAAAGCCAAACACATCTACCCACACACACACATGTCTACGAGCCTCTAAGAGTATAACATATCACATTAGTGGGACAGGACCCCGCTATGCCCATAATTATAAACACAAAAGAATGAGTACCCAAAAGATATGGCTCCGAGAGAAATGGAGCTCTCTATGAAATCTCCGAATAGGCAGCTAAGGATCAAATTTGTCTCCCTGTGCACCTGCGGGCATGACGCAGCGTCCACAAACAAAAGGACGTCAGTACGAAGAATGTACTGAGTATGTAAAGCATGATCAACATCAATATAGAAGCATAATAGATATCATATGAGGATAGCATAGGAGGGGAGACAGTAATATCATCATCATGTCGCTTACTTGCGTACATCGTCGTTCGTACCCCATAATAATACTCGTACCATACTTGTGCTCATATTCGTATACATGTCCTTATTCGTATTCCTATACATAGTCTTTTCACATTCATATTCATATTATATACATAGTCATTTCATATACATAGCATTTACATAGCATACCCGACCTCATAGGATCGGTGTCTTATACATACTTGGCCAACCAAGGCTCAAGGTCATACATACCTGGCCCTACCAAGGCATCAGGGTTATCCGTACCTTCTGCAGAAGTGCGCGCGCGTTACGTAATCATATACATACTTTATACATAGTTATATACATATAGTCTTACCCGGCATCATATGCTCGGGGTCTTATCATAGCCCTTCATAGGCACACATATACATATCATAGCTCGTAAGCATCTCTAGTCTCATTTTACTCTCATCATCATTACTATCCTCATCATTATCGTTACATTTACATTATAGACTTACTCGTCATACGAGGAACGTAGTATAATCATAGTACATATCAAGGGTCGTGAGCACTCCGGGAACAAATGGAGCTCTCCATCTGCACTGGAACATCTTCTATACTGTCTTCAACTCACCTGGGAGTACCTGCGCGGCATGAAACGCAGCCCCCGAAGAAAGGGGGTCAGTACGAAATATGTACTGAGTATGCAAAGCATGAAGTACAGAAAACGAAGTCATAACCGAAGTAAAATGTACATAAGGTTAGCACAACAACCAGAACACCAAAGTGTTGCATTTGTCGTACAAATCATACATAGGAGGTTCCGGAAGACAAATACGACAATCAAAATGCCAAAATGCTTGCTTTCCTTTGAAAAACATTTCCGTCTCATACACGCAGAAAACCAGACACACAATTACCGCGACCAAAAGTCCAGCGGTCACTGTCACATAGTGCGGCATACCGCGGTCAGGAGTCCAGCGGTCAATGTCGCACACACCGCGGTCACGAATCCAGCGGTCAACATCACAAATGCGACATACCGCAGTCAAGAATCCAGCGGCCAATGTCGCACACACCGCGGTCAAGAATCCAGCGGTCAACATCACAAATGCGGCATACCGCGGTCAAGAATCCAGCGGCCAATGTCGTACACACCGCGGTCAAGAATCCAGCGGTCAACATCACAAATGTGGCATACCGCGGTCAAGAATCCAGCAGTCAATGTCACAAATGCGGCGTACCGCGGTCAAGAATCCAGCGGTCAATGTCGCACACACCGCGGTCAAGAATCCAAATTTATTACTTTCCAAACATAAATCACATATGTCAGAATCAGGCATTACACATACATACAACGTGCCCCGGCCCTCGGTGAGGGACTCGGTGATTAGATTCATGTATGCCAAAATCGTATATCAGAAAAATACAGAAGGTAAGTAGCTTATCCAGAACATCAGAACACTTACTTTTCAATCACAAAGGATACATACATATCAAAGTCATGCAAAGGGCACAGGAACATGGTCGTCACTCCCGTCTCTGGCGCCATAACACACCATACTCCAGAAGATTCCATTACATGTACACGGTATCTCGGGAACCGGACATATAACACGAGAACCTGGGAACCAGTCACATCATAATCCATATACACAGTAACTGGGGACGGACATATACCACAGTACCCCAGAGCCGGATACATCATAGTTCGAAAATTACATACATGGAACCCGACTCCTAGACAAGGTACTCGGCGAACCATACACACGATACATACCGGCCCGGAACTCGGTGAAAGGGATCATAGCATATATACGAGCGGAATAGTAAGAAATTAGGTGCACATAAATCAAAACCCGGTAAAAGAATCGAATGTATTATCAGGATATTCACATTAAGGAGCTTTCCAATGATTTATGGAACGAATCAAACGGAGTCTTAGATTCATAGACGAAAGTCTTACTTTCATATCATACAAGGATAGCTCAAGTGAGACAAACAAAGGAAATTTCGGAACTTGTGGGCCCACCTCGGGTCAAGTCGAGGTGGCGGATATAAATTACAAACATTGGACTCTATGGAGTCATCCAAGAAAGTTCCAAAGAAATCTGAATACGCTTGTGGAAGTTATGGATGTTTAGACACCATTCCAACAAAACATAAGAATTATAGTTCAATTACATTGAACGAATAGTATTCAAAATCAAACTCGGGTTTCGGTGGACAGAATTGTTCCCGAGGCTCAAGTCTTGACCTAGTATACATAGGACATGCCAAAAGAAGGAAAGGGTGAGCTTTACATACCTCACTTGCGCCTTACGCTCGTCCGAACTCAATCCCCGTTTCGTCCAAAATCTACAATTGGTCATAGTTGCCAAATGTAAGTTTCAAGCTTAAATTCATATTGTCTACCGAAATTTCGGCAGCATTTCCCCTGTAAATTCAACGTCCCCGAGAATCATCTCGGCCCAAAATATCAACAACAACAACCCAACATTACCAACAACATCAACCATCATCACAAAATACATTATAATATAAATAGTCTTCTTTTCTACATAATTCAACAACTTCTACTCCAACTTCATACTTTCAAACTAAGATCAACATTTTCATATTCATCCACAAATTTCAAGGTCATTCAAATGCAATTCGGAAGCATTTCACATTATTCCACAAAGTATACAAAAGTCTTACCAAAACCATAATTCGCTTAAACTTCCAATCTTCAACATAAACATCCACAACTCATTCTTTTCTTCCAATTTCATTTACAACAACAACAATTTGCATCTTACAACTTCATTCTCATAATTACATAAACTATAATAAAATCACATACTTTCCGACAACAACTTAACAACAATTTTTCTCATGCCAAGTAGAACCATTAATCTTCCATTTTCATCACAAGACTACAACAACACAATTAACATACAAAATAATTTAATTCATATCCCTCCTCCAACTTGATACACACGGCCAACACACACATCCACAACACACAAAACTTTCATACTTTGCATTTATCTCTACATACTATAACATACATAGCCTTCCATAACATGATAAAAACATGAAATTCTTACCTTTTTCTTCAAACTTTCACTTGCCAACACAAGCACTTTCTTGCCTTAAAATTCATACCATGTTGTAGAGCATCCTTGAGTTAGTAATATTGCTAGGAAATCATGATTTTTGGATCAAGATTGATGGACTTAAAAAAATTTGTTTCTTTTTCTCTAAGGGCCGAAACCCTTGCTTTCTTTTGCTCTTGCTCTCTTTTGTTTTGTCTTCTTGAAACTTCTATGGATAAGCATGGATATATAATGCTCCCTTACATTAATTAAACACATGACTAATTAAATGGGTTGGGCCAAGGCACATGGCCGGCCACCCCTATGGACTTGGGCCTAATTTTTTTTTTGAGCCCAATAATTCATGGATCTTATTCGTAATTCCCGAAGCTAATTTCCGAAATTCCAATTTCGCCATTGGCCTCCTTCCATATTTCCACACCAATATTTCCATGAACAACTTATATATTGAACAAAATCAAAATATGACCTTGTCTTTCACTTGTCACAATTATTTCAATTTTTTTTTTTCCGAATATGCAAAATTGCGGGATATAACATCCTCCCCCCCTTTCGAACATTCGTCCTCGAATGTTCGACTGATCTTATGGGGTATTATAGTACTCCGGGAGGGTCCCTCTTATAGTTATTTCTTGTTGACTCTCTGGTGTGGATTCTTTACAAATATGATTGAGTACCGCTTCACGCCAATGATTCATATACTTTCATTCCTCGTCTTTCTTCCGAACTCTATGCATAACAAACCGAAACCTCTTACCATAAGTTTTGTCTACACTGTCATTCTTGTCAATATTCATACGCCTTTTCACCCACTATTAACCTTTGCACTTATCTGGCTCACTTACTCATGATTCTTCTTAGCCACGCCATCTATTTCCTTATATACCTTTCGGGAGTTTAAATCTCCTAACATTGTCACAGAACTTTATCATTCCATTTCTTACTTCACATTTCTTATCGTGGTCACGATTTCCTTTGGTCTCGCTTGCCTAAGTCAATTTTCAAACCTCACACACTTTTCCCTCATTTCATATAACCACACTTTGTCCTTTTTCATGTGTCCATGCTTGCAGTTTACTCAAATAGTCCCGTGCTTTACCCGTCGTTCCTTTTCTGGAGGTTCTGCTCGGTCATGTTTCTTACCTTTCGCTTCCTTCCAATATTTGAACTTTTTGCTTTTCCTTTACTTACTCTCTTTCCTTTCCAAGTATCATTGTACTGGAACTTTCCAATCTTAACAGATAGAGAAAATAACAACAGCCTACCTTATAACATTTGCACCACTTACCTTTCACTTTTATGAATAGTTATCTTCCGTCCTGGGTTCCCAGGGTCCCATCGGTAACAAAATGTTCCTTCATCGCCATTGCTCATACATACACGGTCACCAACCTGTTTGAATTTCCACTCACCATTCGTACATAATAATTTACAGCAACTACTTGTCAACTTTCTCTGAGTCCTTCAACAGACTTGGTTCTTTTACTTCTTATACTATTATTTCTTTTCAAAATATGTACGCAACAGACATCAACAATGCCTTACAGATCATATGGCTATGTACCACATTCTAGCCATCCGGAACTGCAAATTTCAGGTGACAGAACAAATGCATCCATACTCACCCGTGTGACCTTTTCATATCGTCACTTACCCTTTTCCATCGTATGTAGGGCTTACAGGAGGAGTTTCGTTCTTCCTATAACTTGGCTCCATCGCACGATCTATGACAGAAAGAAGGTCAACAATCCCTAGATGCCCCGTAGCCTCCTGTTTATAAATGTGGCGCGCTAAACACCATAAACAGGACTCTACCGGACACGACTTTGCAGACAACCCCTTGGACAGACCTGCTCCGATACCACTTTGTCACACCCTAATTCTGCTAGGGTGTGATGGGCACCCGACCCTTACCTAGGACCGAGCGAACCCTCAGACTCTTGCTGCACATAAAATCACGTCAAACTTTTCAAATCAAATGAGATGAAATACATCGTATTTTAATTTTTCCAGAAATATTCTTCCATGTAGCTTCCAAGCATAACAAATCTATAATCATACAAAATTCAGTACATAACACAGACCGACATTTCGGCTGACGGAGCCGCTTACAGACTGACAACCAATACCCACGACGCTGTCTGCAAAGTCTCTAACGTAATCCAGAAAGCATAACATACCAACTCTGACTCGGCAGCACTCGGGGAACAAATGGAGCTTGCCATCTGCACTGGAACATCTTCTATACTGTCTTCAACTCACCTAGGAGTACCTGCGCGGCATGAAACGCAGCCCCAGAAGAAAGGGGGTCAGTAAGAAATATGTACTGAGTATGCAAAGCATAAAGTACAGAAAACGAAGTCATAACCGAAGTAAAATGTACAGAAGGTGAGCACAATAACCAGAATACCAAAGTGTTGCATTTGACATACAAATCATACATAGGAGGTTCCGGAAGACAAATACGGCAATCAAAATGCCAAAATGCTTGCTTTCCTTTGAAAAACATTTCCGTCTCATAAACACAGAAAACCAGACACACAATTACCGCGACCAAAAGTCCAGGGGTCACTGTCACATAGTGCGGCATACCGCGGTCCGGAGTCCAGCGGTCAATGTCGCACACACCGCGGTCAAGAATCCAGTGGTCAACATCACAAATGCGGCATACCGCGGTCAAGAATCCAGCGGCCAATGTCGCACACACCGCGGTCAACATCACAAATGCGGCATACCGCGGTCAAGAATCCAGCGGTCAATGTCACAAATGCGGCATACCGCGGTCAAGAATCCAGCGGTCAATGTCGCACACACCGCGGTCAAGAATCCAAATTTATTACTTTCCAAACATAAATCACATATGTCAGAATCAGGCATTACACATACATACAACGTGCCCCGACCCTCGGTGAGGGACTCGGTGATTAGATTCATGTATGCCAAAATCGTATATCAGAAAAATACAGAAGGTAAGTAGCTTATCCAGAACATCAGAACACTTACTTTTCAATCACAAAGGATACATACATATCAAAGTCATGCAAAGGGCATAGGAACATGGTCGTCACTCCCGTCTCTGGCGCCATAACACACCATACTCCAGAAGATTCCATAACATGTACACGGTATCTCGGGAACCGGACATCTAACACGAGAACCCGGGAACCAGTCACATCATAATCCATATACACAGTAACTGGGGACGGACATATACCACAGTACCCCAGAGCCGGATACATCATAGTTCGAAAATTACATACATGGAACCCAACTCCTAGACAAGGTACTCGGCGAACCATACGCACGATACATACCGGCCCGGAACTCGGTGAAAGGGATCATAGCATATATACGAGCGGAGTAGTAAGAAATTAGGTGCACATAAATCAAAACCCGGTAAAAGAATCGAATGTATTATCAGGATATTCACATTAAGGAGCTTTCCAATGACTTATGGAACGAATCAAACAGAGTCTTAGATTCATAGACGAAAGTCTTACTTTCATATCATACAAGGATAGCTCAAGTGAGACAAACGAAGGAAATTTCGGAACTTGTGGGCCCACCTCGGGTCAAGTCGAGGTGGCGGATATAAATTACAAACATTGGACTCTATGGAGTCATCCAAGAAAGTTTCAAAGCAATCCGAATACGCTTGTGGAAGTTATGGATGTTTAGACACCTTTCCAACAAAACATAAGAATTATAGTTCAATTACATTGAACGAATAGTATTCAAAATCAAACTTCGGTTTCGATGGACAGAATTGTTCCCGAGGCTCAAGTCTTGACCTAGTATACATAGGACATGCCAAAAGAAGGAAAGGGTGAGCTTTACATACCTCACTTGCGCCTTACGCTCGTCCGAACTCAATCCCCGTTTCGTCCAAAATCTACAATTGGTCATAGTTGCCAAATGTAAGTTTCAAGCTTAAATTCATATTGTCTACCGAAATTTCGGCAGCATTTCCCCTGTAAATTCAACGTCCCCGAGAATCATCTCGGCCCAAAATATCAACAACAACAACCCAACATTACCAACAACATCAACCATCATCACAAAATACATTATAATATAAATAGTCTTCTTTTCTACATAATTCAACAACTTCTACTCCAACTTCATACTTTCAAACTAAGATCAACATTTTCATATTCATCCACAAATTTCAAGGTCATTCAAATGCAATTCGGAAGCATTTCACATTATTCCACAAAGTATACAAAAGTCTTACCAAAACCATAATTCGCTTAAACTTCCAATCTTCAACATAAACATCCACAACTCATTCTTTTCTTCCAATTTCATTTACAACAACAACAATTTGCATCTTACAACTTCATTCTCATAATTACATAAACTATAATAAAATCACATACTTTCCGACAACAACTTAACAACAATTTTTCTCATGCCAAGTAGAACCATTAACCTTCCATTTTCATCACAAGACTACAACAACACAATTAACATACTAAATAATTTAATTCATATCCCTCCTCCAACTTGATACACACGGCCAACACACACATCCACAACACACAAAACTTTCATACTTTTCATTCATCTCTACATACTATAACATACATAGCCTTCCATAACATGATAAAAACATGAAATTCTTACCTTTTTCTTCAAACTTTCACTTGCCAACACAAGGACTTTCTTGCCTTAAAATTCATACCATGTTGTAGAGCATCCTTGAGTTAGTAATATTGCTAGGAAATCATGATTTTTGGATCAAGATTGATGGACTTAAAAATTTTTGTTTCTTTTTCTCTAAGGGCCGAAACCCTTGCTTTCTTTTGCTCTTGCTCTCTTTTGTTTTGTCTTCTTGAAACTTCAATGGATAAGCATGGATATATAATGCTCCCTTACATTAATTAAACACATGACTAATTAAATGGGTTGGGCCAAGGCACATGGCTGGCCACCCCTATGGACTTGGGCCTAATTTTTTTTTTTGAGCCCAATAATTCATGGATCTTATTCGTAATTCCCGAAGCTAATTTCCGAAATTCCAATTTCGGCATTGGCCTCCTTCCATATTTCCACACCAATATTTCCATGAACAACTTATATATTGAACAAAATCAAAATATGACCTTGTCTTTCACTTGTCACAATTATTTCAATTTTTTTTTTCCGAATATGCAAAATTGCGGGATATAACATCCTCCCCCCCTTTAGAACATTCGTCGTCGAATGTTCGACTGATCTTATGGGGTATTATAGTACTCCGGGAGGGTCCCTCTTATAGTTATTTCTTGTTGACTCTCCGGTGTGTATTCTTTACAAATATGATTGAGTATCGCTTCACGCCAATGATTCATATACTTTCATTCCTCGTCTTTCTTCCGAACTCTATGCATAACAAACCGAAACCTCTTACCATAAGTTTTGTCTACACTGTCATTCTTGTCAATATTCATACGCCTTTTCACCCACTATTAACCTTTGCACTTATCTGGCTCACTTACTCATGATTCTTCTTAGCCACGCCATCTATTTCCTTATATACCTTTCGGGAGTTTAAATCTCCTAACATTGTCACAGAACTTTATCATTCCATTTCTTACTTCACATTTCTTATCGTGGTCACGATTTCCTTTGGTCTCGCTTGCCTAAGTCAATTTTCAAACCTCACACACTTTTCCCTCATTTCATATAACCACACTTTGTCCTTTTTCATGTGTCCATGCTTGCAGTTTACTCAAATAGTCCCGTGCTTTACCCGTCGTTCCTTTTCTGGAGGTTCTGCTCGGTCATGTTTCTTACCTTTCGCTTCCTTCCAATATTTGAACTTTTTGCTTTTCCTTTACTTACTCTCTTTCCTTTCCAAGTATCATTGTACTGGAACTTTCCAATCTTAACAGATAGAGAAAATAACAACAGCCTACCTTATAACATTTGCACCACTTACCTTTCACTTTTATGAATAGTTATCTTCCGTCCTGGGTTCCCAGGGTCCCATCGGTAACAAAATGTTCCTTCATCGCCATTGCTCATACATACACGGTCACCAACCTGTTTGAATTTCCACTCACCATTCGTACATAATAATTTACAGCAACTACTTGTCAACTTTCTCTGAGTCCTTCAACAGACTTGGTTCTTTTACTTCTTATACTATTATTTCTTTTCAAAATATGTACGCAACAGACATCAACAATGCCTTACAGATCATATGGCTATGTACCACATTCTAGCCATCCGGCACTGCAAATTTCAGGTGACAGAACAAATGCATCCATACTCACCCGTGTGACCTTTTCATATCGTCACTTACCCTTTTCCATCGTATGTAGGGCTTACAGGAGGAGTTTCGTTCTTCCTATAACTTGGCTCCATCGCACGATCTATGACTGAAAGAAGGTCAACAATCCCTAGATGCCCCGTAGCCTCCTGTTTATAAATGTGGCGCGCTAAACACCATAAACAGGACTCTACCGGACAAGACTTTGCAGACAACCCCTAGGACAGACCTGCTCCGATACCACTTTGTCACACCCTAATTCTGCTAGGGTGTGATGGGCACCCGACCCTTACCTAGGACCGAGCGAACCCTCAGACTCTTGCTGCACATAAAATCACGTCAAACTTTTCAAATCAAATGAGATGAAATACATCGTAATTTTAATTTTTCCAGAAATATTCTTCCACGTAGCTTCCAAGCATAACAAATCTATAATCATACAAAATTCAGTACATAACACAGACCGACATTTCGGCTGACGGAGCCGCTTACAGACTGACAACCAATACCCACGACGCTGTCTGCAAAGTCTCTAACGTAATCCAGAAAGCATAACATACCAACTCTGACTCGGCAGCACTCGGGGAACAAATGGAGCTTGCCATCTGCACTGGAACATCTTCTATACTGTCTTCAACTCACCTAGGAGTACCTGCGCGGCATGAAACGCAGCCCCAGAAGAAAGGGGGTCAGTAAGAAATATGTACTGAGTATGCAAAGCATAAAGTACAGAAAACGAAGTCATAACCGAAGTAAAATGTACAGAAGGTGAGCACAATAACCAGAATACCAAAGTGTTGCATTTGACATACAAATCATACATAGGAGGTTCCGGAAGACAAATACGGCAATCAAAATGCCAAAATGCTTGCTTTCCTTTGAAAAACATTTCCGTCTCATACACACAGAAAACCAGACACACAATTACCGCGACCAAAAGTCCAGGGGTCACTGTCACATAGTGCGGCATACCGCGGTCCGGAGTCCAGCGGTCAATGTCGCACACACCGCGGTCAAGAATCCAGCGGTCAACATCACAAATGCGGCATACCGCGGTCAAGAATCCAGCGGTCAATGTCACAAATGCGGCATACCGCGGTCAAGAATCCAGCGGTCAATGTCGCACACACCGCGGTCAAGAATCCAAATTTATTACTTTCCAAACATAAATCACATATGTCAGAATCAGGCATTACACATACATACAACGTGCCCCAGCCCTCGGTGAGGGACTCGGTGATTAGATTCATGTATGCCAAAATCGTATATCAGAAAAATACAGAAGGTAAGTAGCTTATCCAGAACATCAGAACACTTACTTTTCAATCACAAAGGATACATACATATCAAAGTCATGCAAAGGGCATAGGAACATGGTCGTCACTCCCGTCTCTGGCGCCATAACACACCATACTCCAGAAGATTCCATAACATGTACACGGTATCTCGGGAACCGGACATCTAACACGAGAACCCGGGAACCAGTCACATCATAATCCATATACACAGTAATTGGGGACGGACATATACCATAGTACCCCAGAGCCGGATACATCATAGTTCGAAAATTACATACATGGAACCCAACTCCTAGACAAGGTACTCGGCGAACCATACGCACGATACATACCGGCCCGGAACTCGGTGAAACGGATCATAGCATATATACGAGCGGAGTAGTAAGAAATTAGGTGCACATAAATCAAAACCCGGTAAAAGAATCGAATGTATTATCAGGATATTCACATTAAGGAGCTTTCCAATGACTTATGGAACGAATCAAACAGAGTCTTAGATTCATAGACGAAAGTCTTACTTTCATATCATACAAGGATAGCTCAAGTGAGACAAACGAAGGAAATTTCGGAACTTGTGGGCCCACCTCGGGTCAAGTCGAGGTGGCGGATATAAATTACAAACATTGGACTCTATGGAGTCATCCAAGAAAGTTTCAAAGCAATCCGAATACGCTTGTGGAAGTTATGGATGTTTAGACACCTTTCCAACAAAACATAAGAATTATAGTTCAATTACATTGAACGAATAGTATTCAAAATCAAACTTCGGTTTCGATGGACAGAATTGTTCCCGAGGCTCAAGTCTTGACCTAGTATACATAGGACATGCCAAAAGAAGGAAAGGGTGAGCTTTACATACCTCACTTGCGCCTTAAGCTCGTCCGAACTCAATCCCCGTTTCGTCCAAAATCTACAATTGGTCATAGTTGCCAAATGTAAGTTTCAAGCTTAAATTCATATTGTCTACCGAAATTTCGGCAGCATTTCCCCTGTAAATTCAACGTCCCCGAGAATCATCTCGGCCCAAAATATCAACAACAACAACCCAACATTACCAACAACATCAACCATCATCACAAAATACATTATAATATAAATAGTCTTCTTTTCTACATAATTCAACAACTTCTACTCCAACTTCATACTTTCAAACTAAGATCAACATTTTCATATTCATCCACAAATTTCAAGGTCATTCAAATGCAATTCGGAAGCATTTCACATTATTCCACAAAGTATACAAAAGTCTTACCAAAACCATAATTCGCTTAAACTTCCAATCTTCAACATAAACATCCACAACTCATTCTTTTCTTCCAATTTCATTTACAACAACAACAATTTGCATCTTACAACTTCATTCTCATAATTACATAAACTATAATAAAATCACATACTTTCCGACAACAACTTAACAACAATTTTTCTCATGCCAAGTAGAACCATTAACCTTCCATTTTCATCACAAGACTACAACAACACAATTAACATACTAAATAATTTAATTCATATCCCTCCTCCAACTTGATACACACGGCCAACACACACATCCACAACACACAAAATTTTCATACTTTTCATTCATCTCTACATACTATAACATACATAGCCTTCCATAACATGATAAAAACATGAAATTCTTTCCTTTTTCTTCAAACTTTCACTTGCCAACACAAGCACTTTCTTTCCTTAAAATTCATACCATGTTGAAGAGCATCCTTGAGTTAGTAATATTGCTAGGAAATCATGATTTTTGGATCAAGATTGATGGACTTAAAAAATTTTGTTTCTTTTTCTCTAAGGGCCGAAACCCTTGCTTTCTTTTGCTCTTGCTCTCTTTTGTTTTGTCTTCTTGAAACTTCTATGGATAATCATGGATATATAATGCTCCCTTACATTAATTAAACACATGACTAATTAAATAGGTTGGGCCAAGGCACATGGCCGGCCACCCCTATGGACTTGGGCCTAATTTTTTTTTTGAGCCCAATAATTCATGGATCTTATTCGTAATTCCCGAAGCTAATTTTCAAAATTCCAATTTCGCCCTTGGCCTCCTTCCATATTTCCACACCAATATTTCCATGAACAACTTATATATTGAACAAAATCAAAATATGACCTTGTCTTTCACTTGTCACAATTATTTCAATTTTTTTTTCGAATATGCAAAATTGCGGGATATAACATTGGACATGCCAGTTTACGACGTCAAGTTTACGGACCGTATTGCACTTTACGGCCCGTATTTTGCACTATATGACCACTGGGCAGTTTTGCCAACTTTCAATTTTTCTCATTTCTCGACTTTTCATTCTAATCATCCACATCCCTTTACATTCATTTCCCATGAAACATTATACACTCGCACTCCTCGCACACATCATTAGTTCATTTACTTGCGTACCAACGGAAAATTTCTGAGGTGTAACAGTTCGGAGCTGCAGTTCATTTTTGTATGCTATTTTTGACATGTATATATAGCTATGATGGGCCCCTGTCCCGTCCTTTCTACAGCTTTGTATTGTATTAGAGGTCTGTAGACAGTTGTTTATAGTTGGGATATGATGTACCCTTGTCGGCTTCTATTATTTTTGATGTACAACATATGTGGCAGCCTAGTCAGCTTGCACTGTTACAGCATATATATACATATATATGTATATGTGTGTTTGTGTGTGTATATATGTATATATATATATATATATATATGTAGAGGACAGGCACTCATCACGACTCATCGGTTTGGGTCGTGACAGATGGATATTCTTAGGTTGGTGTTGTTGATTGACTATGTGGGCTCGTCGCCAAGATTGTTGAGATTGTGCATGTCGCCCTACTGGATATGTGTGATATTCTTGTCCCTAACATACTTGCCTCTCTTCTTCTTGTTATACCATTTTCATATGAAAGAGAAATGTTATTATTGAGGATTGAAATGTTGATCTGCATATTATAATATAAATTTGAGGAATTTTGTGATTGATGTGTCTAATTGAGGCCATGGTAGTGTACGACATGCATTCCATACTTCATATGTGATGGTTTCCTTCATTGTGTATTGGCGTTTTGCCATCTGTGTGATATTAGACTCATTATTTGGTTGCTATGCTTTTCTTGTGAAATCGTTATCTCTCATTTATTGGGAATTATCTTGTATAGAGGAAAGGTTGGTTAAAGATACGTTGAGTTGTAATTCGGATCTTAACATACAATTTAAGGTTGGAACTGATAAGTTGTGTTATGGAACGGTTGATTTACGCCTGAATTGTAATTTACTCATTTGTGAGCTTAGTTTTATCATTTATACATGCATTTGGATTGGGTTGCACGCCACAACATGTATATTGGGATTGGCTTGCACGCTGCAACATATATTTGGATCAGGTTGCACGCTGCGACATATATTAGGATCGGGTTGCACGGCGTAGCAGCTACATGGACTTCACGGTTTCCCCTTGGGTCCTGACTATCGAGCCGTGGAGGCATTCCATTCGTAGAATATGTGTATGATATGACACAGTTGGCCAGTGCATTGTTGTTGTATTTATTGTATGGCATGATGCATTTCCACATTGAATCCTTTGTTGATTATAGACTAGAGTTTTCATGTGCCTAATTAATACATACTTGTGGGTTGATAGATTCGAGGATTAAAGAGTTTCTCCTAGGCTATGACTTGAGATTACAGAGATCTATTGTGGTTCATGTTACCATGAGATGACTTGTATTTGCTTTGTATCCATATTTGATTGTTTACTTGCCTATTTGTTGATTTCTTTCTTTTATATATGTGAACTAAGTATTGTCGGCCTATGATGGCTACTCAGTACATATTCTTTGTACTGATGCTATATTGCTACACTCATTTTCGGGGTGTATAGTTTGAGACAGGATCCACGCCAAGCCCTCGTGAGTGATCCCTGAGGTAGTTCTAGACAATATTCCTTATCATGTTATGAGCCTTGTATAGCAACATCAGATATTTGTACTTATTGATTTAGACTTATGTAGTGAGTAGCAACTCTTATACGGATACAGACCAGATGCCTTGGGTAGTTTATGTACTTCCGCATTTATTACTTTTATTGATATTTGAGTCTTATTAGCATTTATATTATTTTTTCGCATTAATAGATTGTATGTTGGGAAGGGAAGGGTTCGTCACCTAGGGGAGAGTGTGTGGGTGCCCGCAGGGCTAGTGATTTGGGTCATGACAAGTTGGTATCAGAGCCCTAGGTTACTCGGTCTATAAATACAAGATCATGTCTAGTATTGTCCAACGGATCGGTATGATGAGCTCTGTACCTATCTATGAGAGGCTATAGGACATTTAGGATACTTCCCTTTCTTCCATTCCCTTCATGCTACTTCATTTGAATTGGTATCTAGTCGATTCCAATTGGTGTCTGAATATCTTTGTCTTACTTTCTTACGAATGGTGGAAACTCATTCTTAAATTCTTATGCGAGCGATTTTGTTATGATGTGGCTTGGTATGTGTTATATCCCGTATTTTTGTACGTCGAATTATTCGCAAGCTAATCGACATAAGTTAAGGACGGGAATATTTTGGGATATGAAATAGGGACTTTTAATTCTCAATTTTAATTAGTGCGAGTTGTTTATAAATTTCAATTAGTATAGAAAGATTATTGGAGATTAGGGACTAATGAACTATTATTAGATAATTAAGTAGGGATTAGTGATAAATTAACATTAATTAAGTTAATTATGCTTTGAGTGGGCCCCACTCATAATTAATTAAAAGCAAAAAAAAAAAAAAAAAGGCAACAATTGGTGAGTCATAGGAGGGGAGCACGTGTCCAAGGGAGGGGCACCATATATATAATGGTCTCAAAGACCAAATTAGCAATTCATCTTCATTTTTGCAAAAATTAGTTCAAGAAAAAGGAAGAAAAAAACATTGCCATGGCTGCCAAGCTCTCGGCCAGCCATGGTTGTTAGAAAAAAAAATTGTTTTCTTGTTTTGATTGAGTTCCAAGGTAATTTGCAAGTCCAAGGAGGTGATAGCAACATTGGGTATTGAATTGAGGAAGAAGAAATAGTGAAATTGAAGCAAATAAGTGTAGAATTTCCTCCGATTAAATTAAGGTAAGATTTTCTCATTTTATGGTATAATTGTATTAATGGTGTTGTAATGGAAGGATTAAAATTGGATTGGATAAAATTGGAAGTAAGAAATTGCACGAATTCGTTGGTATTGGGAGTTGTAGTTGTTATATGGAATGGTTGGGTTGAAAGATTAAAAATGTAGTTTATGTTCATATGTTGTTGTCGTGTTGTCATTGATATGACTTCTAAATTTGGAAGGAAGAAGTGTATAACGTATCGTAAACAAAGCGTATGTTGGTCTGTTTGGTGTATAACCTTAGATGTTAATGATTTGGATTGGAAAAGGATTAAGAAAGGTTATTGGGTTGTTTGAGTTGTTTATGGGCTGAATTGTAAGGATTTGATAAGAATATTTCTATTACTGTTGTTGTTGGTATTTCTGTGATAACAGGAGATTAATTGGAAGTTCGGGTTAGGCGAGTTATATAGGGGAAATGCTGCCCGATTTCCGTTAAGTTCTTAACTAACCAAAATCCTAATCAAGAAATTATGAACTAAAGGATGATGCCTATAAGCGATTGGTTGTAGATTTATAAGCTAGAAAGTATAGTTTACTAACGATAATGTTACTTTCATATTAAATAGGCTAAAGGGGCGACGAAGCGAACTTGGTTACGGTTAACCTATAACAGGTATGTAAAGCTAACGCTTCTTTCTTTTTTGCATGATCTTTATGAAACAAACAGACGACGTGTATATGATTCCAAAGAAGTTCCTATTCTTAGATCCACTAGGATGGCTAATGTTCTTGATTTCCAGAAGCTATTTCATTATGTCCTGATACGTGTCTATGATTCCAGAAGTTCTATTTTGATATAATCCACAGTGACATTCGAAGGGAACTTGATATGATTATGGTCTTGATTATCAAATGATGGTTCATTTTGATTATTCTATTGAGTCTAAGATATGACTTAGTTTGCATATGGTTTCTCACTACTCTGCTCATGCATGCCTCAATATATCTTTCACCGAGTCCTGGGCCGGGTATGTTATCGTGCACTATTTCACTGCATTGTTCACCGTGTCCTTCACTAGAGGGCCGGGTACGGTATATATATATATATATATATATATATATATATATATATATATATATATATATATGATGATATGATGACATGATGATATGTTTTTGGCGGCCAGGATGGTATATGATGACTTTATTCACCGAGTCCCATAATGGGCCGGGTATGATATATGATATTGACATGCATGATTTATGTTTCAAAAGGCATGTTTTTTGGTATTCTGGATATTATACTTGTCTCTTGTAATCCCTACTCAGTCATGATCCTCTTTATTGTATTTCATACTTTACATACTCAGTATCTCGTACTGACCCCCTTTCTCCGGAGGGGCTGCGTTTCATGCCCGCAGGTACAGATACTCGATTTGGCGATCCTCCAGCTTTGGATTTCCACTCAGCTGTCTTGAAGAGCTCCATTGTCCCGGAGCCTAGACTTTTGGTACAGACCTTTTGATGTATGTATATATATGTTTATCCAGGGGTACGGCGGGGCCCTGTCCCGTCATATTTCACTATCGATACTCTTAGAGGTCTGTAGATATTTGTGTGGGTTGTATATCGATTGTGATCAGCTATGTCTATATGGTTTGTTATGGATATTTCTGTTTGCTGTGGCAGCCTTGCCGGCTTGCATATGATATCGATATGTAGTGGCAGCCTTGTCGGCTTGCGTAGTATATTGACATGTAGTGGCAGCCTTGTCGACTTGCGTATTTTATTACGTTGTGATTGGTTATGACTCCTCAAGAGACAGATTATCATGATATGTGGCATTGTAAACCTTAGGGTCTTTGTGAATTCCCATATTGTCTATAGCGTCAGTCTGACTATGTCTAACAGGTACGTACATAAGTGTCCAGCTCGGGCACTAGTCATGGCCCACGGGGCTAGGTTGTGACAAAAGTGGTATCAGAGCAGTTCATCCTCGGAGTGTCCACAGACCGTGTCTAGTAGAGTCTTGTTTATCGGTGTGTTGTGCACTACACCTATAAACAGGAAGCTACAGGACAATTAGGATGTTATCTTTCCTTCTGTCTTAGATCGTACAATAGAGCCAGAATCTAGGAAAGATTGTTTCTGACCTTTTTCCTGTAGGTAGGTGCAGATTGGTGAGAGATGAAGAGGTCGGCTTCAGATAGTGGGGGTGCTAAGAAGGCCCCTAGAGGAAATTCAGGACCCTAGGCTCAGATATTCTATCGAGACTGACGCATCGGAGGACCTAGCGACAATTCCTCCAGAGTTTTTGATATCTAGGGAGGCGGTCCCCGAGGTCGTACCAGTTGTTCCTATAGCAGAGCACCACGTTAGACCGGCTACCCCGATAAGTGTTACAGATTATTCCAGCCCCCTATCCTGGTCCTCGGTAAACCAGGAGTTGCCCGATTATCTACATTCCTCGGACTCAGATGAGGAAGACCATGAAGGCCAGACGAGTAGATGGCGGGTAGATGATGACGAGGTGCACACTTCACCTTATAGATACCCAGATAAGACTAGAGACCGATCGACTACAGGTATATGAGACTTATTTGAAATTTCCTATGTACGTGCATTTGCTATAGATTATTACCTAATAGTGGCGAGCGGAAATCAAAGGGGCCGACAACCAAGTATTTATAAGTGACAGCGACCAAGGTGTTCCCGTCACCATGGGAATTTTGAAATCTAGGATAGAAGGTAGTTATGCATACAGGTGAAAGTGGGATATCAAGGTTTTATAATGAGAATTTGTATATACAGAATGACAAACTGGCCATCGTCAAGGTAAGTCATTGTTAGTATAGTAAGAAAATGGATTGAGTGTATATATGTTGTTGATAAGTTCAGTTATAAGGTGCGCACAGAAGAAGTTAAAAGGAATCAGTAACGGTAAGTGGAATATATGTTAGATATAGTGTGAATGTTGTAGGTATGATTGAAACCTGCAGCTAAAGATTGAAAGGGAAAGTAAACAGGAAAGTATAACAGGTATAGTTTGAGTTGGACATACGAGGTAAGTTCATCATTTTCATATTGTTGTTGATGTGGGGAGCCCTGTGTGGCTATGATATGATATGATATATATGTATAGGTGTTGGCTCTGTGAGGCATTGTTGGTATGTCCTGCGTGCAGGTTTTGGGATAGTAAGAAATACAGAGGAAAACTCTGCCAAAATTTTCTTAAAAATAAAAAGAGGATGAGATATAAGTTCGTAATATTCTTGAAAGGTCGTGTCAATAGTGATGATAAGATTTGACTAAGTTGCTAGTACGACTGACTTCGAGAAATAAGTTAACCGTTGAATTGATGGTAATAGTAATTATGCAATCGTTATCAATATGGTAAAAAAGGAAATGCTAGGGTAATTTGGAAGGGCTTGAGATACTAAAAGATGATTTAGAAAAGGCTGACAAGTCTTAATAAGGTGTTATATTAAGGTATCAACTGAACTGACAAGTAGGGATAAATTACGATGAGTTTACATTAAAAGGAGTAATAGTATGATTGAGATAAAGGTATGGAGGAGGAAGAGTTATGACAAATATGAAGGTATTGATAAGACAGCTTGTGAGATATTAAGGATAAGATTGCTCTCAAAGGGTGAAAAGTTAAGTACGCCTACTCCACAGAGTGTAATTAAATTATTGTAAGAATCGTGAACATGGTTAAGAAGTGTTATACCATAAGATTGATTACGAACAGGATATTATGTTTATACAATAGAGATTGTTATGAAAATGAGTAAAGCCTAGTGAGGAAGTGACTAAAAGAGATAACGCGATATATGGACTAAAGTGGAAGGGCAAATGTGAAATGGAAAGGCAAAGTATAGAACGGATGAGAAAGACTTATAAAGTTCTATAGGGAAAGTTCAGAATAAAGATTATGCGATAACGGAAATAAAAGCGAGCACACGAAAGGAAGGAGGTAATTAAAAGAAGGAAATAAGAAGGAAGCGAGCAAGATAACATGAATAATATAAGTGACGGAAATGTGAAAGACCAAACTATATAAAGATGAGCAACGAAGCAGAATGAGTGCCAGAAAATGACTGGGATAATAAGAACAAATAGGGATGAACAGAATACGTTTTGAAATGAGAAAGGGATTATGCAGAAGTAGTATTTTCCGAAGGGTACAGAGGTAGCATGAGATTCCTCGTGTACAGAATAAAAGATGGTCATAGACTCGAGAAATGGTAAGAGAATTCAAAAGGAAACACCTAAGACAGACGTGATTAATTGAATATGAGTATAGAACAAAAGGGATACGTATAGCTATGAACTTAAAGGTGCACTACGACGACAAGGTGGTAAGATAAGACCATTAGTAAGACGAAGTTGATATGATTTTGGGTAAGTTAGAAGTTAGCATTGGCTACACGACAAGGGTGAAAGAACATAAGGCATAAAGGAGTGCGCGTATATATGACTCCACCTCGGAAACAGTGAAATCCTTAAAAGACAGGGACTGTAGGTCGAGGAACAAATGATGTATTGTAAATTTATTAGGGGAAACAGATGGTATCCGTTGGGATAAAGATACTGTTATAAGAGAGCTTGGGACACTTATCATCAGGATATAGGTGCTACCTAATTGAGAGTTTGGAATGACCATAAGTACTAATTAATTACTGATTGGAGTAAGTGGAATGCGGCCTTAGATAAGTTGCTACATGGGTTGCATTACTTGAGTACAGATGGTCAGACGAGATTTTATACTCTATGTAGAAAGGTTCTCATCGCGTCACGATTTTGATAAGGTTTCGTACATGGATAATCAAAATCATAAATCATAAAGAAAAGATATGGATATGATACAGTGTGCCAATGAAGATTGGAAATAGGGACGTAGAGCGGAATATAAACAGATGATGGTATAAGTACACCCTAAAAGGGGGAAGCAGGTGAGAAAAGTGCAAAGTGTAAGACGGAAATGATTGACGCTGTAATATATTTGATAGGAATGCTTAAACTTCAAGTGTGATCCCTTGCTGACACAAGTTCGTAAGATCTGAAGGCCAGCGATAAACGGATAGCAATTAGGATGATATTTGAAACAAGACCAAGGATCATTTGTAAAGATTTTGTATAATATGACATTAGAAAATGGGTGAATGGTAAAAAGAAAGAGTACAACAAGAGAATGGTAACGAGTCACTTAAGAGATATTATAAAGGATAGCTACGCTATACTGGGTTAGAGGCTAAGATGTTGGCAATAGAGTTGTTCGCCAATGATATTGCAACCTATAAGTAGTAAGGAGAAGGGATAGATAATCTCCTATAATAGGATATGAGAAATATCAAAGGATGAGATCAAGTGAGTACTTGATAAGAAGGGTAAGGATTCAGTATTAACAATGTGGTTGTGATATTTCAGATACATTGAGGGAAGGCATAAGATGGTCTGAACTAAATTACTGAGATAGGACTAGTACTGAGGGCGAATAGGACATGACCATTGTTAAGCCCCGATACCGATTGAAAAGTACAAGAGACGAATACAAGGTAAAGCATAAAGACTAGCGAAACGATGCTAAGGTATTTCTCGGGATAATTTGAGAACTTTCGCATATTCTTGTAAAGGTTGCAACCTAAAGGTGTGACATAAAAATTAAGAGCAAAGTCTGGGTAAAGAGGCAATAGAAGAGTTTAACTTAAAGATAAAGAAACGACACGTGACAACATGCCTAAAGTGTTATATGCTGGATTAAGGGAAATGGTTTAAGCGCGACGATCAGAACAAGCGGGTTACGGATGACAGCGAATTTATATTTCAAATCGAGAACTCTTCAGGGTATACCAGTTGATAAAATTCAGAGCACAGGGCAGCTGTGTAAAGTTATTATATGAGGAAACTTCAGCGCTACTTGATAACCAACTCTAAAGATGGAGATTAAGAGCTAAAAGCAAAGTGACAGTTAAAATCTTTTAAAAAGGAAATCGAGAGGTGATACATGATGTTGAAGATTTCAGAATATGGACTGTAACAGCAGAGCGATGTACAGTTATTGAAGTAAGATAATACTACACCTTCCAAAATTTTGTTTTATGCGTAAAGTTACGAAGGGTCTACAAGTTACCAGAGGTGTCAATACTCCAGGGATAGTAAATTCTAATAAATCGACGAGGGACGTCTGCGCGTTATAAAAATCTTATTTAAAGATTAAGAGGTAAGATGAAATGAATGATACATCTTAAGGGAGTAACTATAGAAGAAGAAAGAGTCGAGTTAAGACTAAGTGCACCAGGGAGAGGGTAAGATTCCAGCGGAAGAGCTCGCAATACAACCGTCAACCAACTGCGAAATGAAAGGGAGAGTAAAGACAACGACGTGGAATTACCACCTCGAGGGGAAAGGGAAAGAACAAATATTATGGAGATGGTTACTGAGAGAGCTGGAATGCGTTATAATAAAGAGAAGGGATCGACCAATGAAAGAGGCATGTGAAGGGCATAATTCAGTAAAAGAACATTTAAGGAAGTATTGGGAACGCAGGACTAGTTTAACATTCGAGGACGAATGTTCCAAAGGGGGGAAGAATGTTATATCCCATATTTTTGTACGTCGAATTATAAGCAAGCTAATCGACATAAGTTAAGGACGGGAATATTTTGGGATATGAAATAGGGACTTTTAATTCTCAATTTTAATTAGTGCGACTTGTTTATAAATTTCAATTGGTATAGAAATATTATTGGAGATTAGGGAATAATTAACTATTATTAGATTATTAAGTAGGGATTAGTGATTAATTAAGATTAATTAAGTTAATTATGCTTTGAATGGGCCCCACCCGTAATTAATTAAAAGCAAAAAAAAAAAAAGGCAACAATTGGTGAGTCATAGGAGGGGAGCACGTGTCCAAGGGAGGGGCACCATATATATAATGGTGTCAAAGACCAAATTAGCAATTCATCTTCATTTTTCCAAAAATTAGTTCAAGAAAAAGAAAGAAAAAAACATTTCCATGGCTGCCAAGCTCTCGGCCAGCCATGGTTGTTAGAAAAAAAATTTGTTTTCTTGTTTTGATTGAGTTCCAAGGTAATTGGCAAGTCCAAGGAGGTGATAGCAACATTGGGTATTGAATTGAGGAAGAAGAAATAGTGAAATTGAAGCAAATAAGTGTAGAATTTCCTCCGATTAAATTAAGGTAAGATTTTCTCATTTTATGGTATAATTGTATTAATGGTGTTGTAATGGAAGGATTAAAATTGGATTGGACAAAATTGGAAGTAAGAAATTACACGAATTCGTTGGTATAGGGAGTTGTAGTTGTTATATGGAATGGTTGGGTTGAAAGATTAAAAATGTAGTTTATGTTCATATGTTGTTGTCGTGTTGTCGTTGATATGGCTTCTTAATTTGGAAGATTGAAGCGTATAACGTATCGTAAACAAAGCGTATATTGGTCTGTTTGGTGTTTAACCTTAGATGTTAATGATTTGGATTGGAAAAGGATTAAGAAAGGTTATTGGGTTGTTTGAGTTGTTTATGGGCTGAATTGTAAGGATTTGATATGAATATTTCTATCACTGTTGTTGTTGGTATTGCTGTGATAACAGGAGATTAATTGGAAGTTCGGATTAGGTGAGTTATATAGTGGAAATGCTGCCCGATTTCCGTTAAGTTCATAACTAACCAAAATTCTAACCAAGAAAGTATGAACTAAAGGATGATGCCTATAAGCGATTGGTTGTAGATTTATAAGCTACAAAGTATAGTTTACTAACGATAACTTTACTTTCATATTAAATAGGCTAAAGGGGCGACGAAGAGAACTTGGTTACGGTTAAGCTATAACAGGTATGTAAAGCTAACGCTTCTTTCTTTTTTGCATGATCTTTATGAAACAAACAGACGACGTGTATATGATTCCAAAGAAGTTCCTATTCTTAGATCCACTAGGATGGCTAATGTTCTTGATTTCCAGAAGCTATTTCATTATGTCCTGATACGTGTCTATGATTCCAGAAGTTCTATTTTGATATAATCCACAGTGACATTCGAAGGGAACTTGATATGATTATGGTCTTGATTATCAAATGATGGTTCATTTTGATTATTCTATTGAGTCTAAGATATGACTTAGTTTGCATATGGTTTCTCACTACTCTGCTCATGCATGCCTCAATACATCTTTCACCGAGTCCTGGGCCGGGTATGTTATCGTGCACTATTTCACTGCATTGTTCACCGTGTCCTTCACTAGAGGGCCGGGTACGGTATATATATATATATATATATATATATATATATATATATATATATATATATATGATGATATGATGATATGCTGACATGATGATATGATGACATGATGATATGTTTATGGCGGCCAGGATGGTATATGATGACTTTATTCACTGAGTCCCATAATGGGCCGGGTATGATATATGATATTGACATGCATGAGTTATGTTTCAAAAGGCAAGTGTTTTGGTATTCTGGATATTATACTTGTCTCCTGTAATCCCCACTCAGTCATGATCCTTTTTATTGTATTTCATACTTTACATACTCAGTACATATCTCATACTGACCCCCTTTCTCCGGGGGGGCTGCGTTTCATGCCCGCAGGTACAGATACTCGAATTGGCGATCCTCCACCTTAGGATTTCCACTCAGTTGTCTTGAAGAGCTCCATTGTCCTGGAGCCTAGACTTTTGGTACAGACCTTTTGATGTATGTATATATATGTTTATCCAGGGGTACGGCGGGGCCCTGTCCCGTCATATTTCACTACCGATACTCTTAGAGGTCTGTAGACATATTTGTGGGTTGTATATAGATTGTGATCAGCTATGTCTATATGGTTTGTTGTGGATATTTCTGTTTACTGTGGCAGCCTTGCCAGCTTGCATATGATATCGATATGTAGTGGCAACCTTGTCGGATTGCGTAGTATATTGACATGTAGTGGCAGCCTTGTCGGCTTGCGTATTTTATTAAGTTGTGATTGGATATGACTCCTCAAGAGACAGATTATCATGATATGTGGCGTTGTAAACCTTGGGGTCTTTGGCAATTCCCATATTGTCTATAGCGTCAGTCTGACTATGCCTAACAGGTACGTACATAAGTGTCCAGCTTGGGCACTAGTCATGGCCCACGGGGCTGGGTCGTGACAGTATGGTACAAGATGTGGTATCCTAATTCGGACGCATGACCAAGTTCATTTTCTAGCTATTTCTCTAGGTTTCAGTTGTGTGGGATCGTGGTTAGACTCGTTTATTGTGGGGGTTTCTTGAGAAATGGGAAAGATGGTACATAAGGTCAAATGACCTCAATGTTTTCAGCCTAGGGTTGCTCGAAAGTGGTAAAAGGACATTTGTGGCCTAACAAGAGTGAATTGTTCGATGATTTGATTGGTTTTGGGAAAAGTTTCAACTTCGTTAGGGTAATATGATGGTGTGCGTGGCACGATAAAAGTATAGTGAGCGTGTGTAATAAAGAAGAGAAGTTGAGAATAAGTACATGAAGGACGACTTTTATGGGAAACACGTAGCGAAGTAAGATTTCTTAGGGTATCTTGGTATGAGTACTTTTCATGTTAATGGGACGGAGGTTTAATGAAGAGGATTTTGATAGATTAATCTTTCCTATTATGAACGAAAAAATTGGTATCTGGTGTGCTTGTTAGTATAAGGTTGCAATTGATACGAGAGTGGATTTTGTATTCGGTCGTGAAAATTTAAGTTGGACTTCGACATGACTATATGCGAATGGTATTGGGTTCCTCCAGGGAAAAGATTATCGGTTCTAGATTGGAAAGCAAGGCTACTTGTGATGAGTGGAGACTTAAGATATTGGGCAGCTGTGGTCCTGGTCCTTCAGTAAATTGTGTGTTCGTCGGGTCTTCGTGTTTAGAGGAAAACTTAAGGGTGTTCTGGTTTGACACTTGGGATGTTCGAAGTGGTAAATCAATTATTAGGTTCAAATTAATTTGAGTTGTACTGAATATTTCAGAATTTGAGCAAAGGCACCTTGGTGGAGGTACGTGGGGTCATTAGTAGGATTGTGTTTGTGATAGGCTGGATTTAGAAAGTATTTAAGTTTAGAGTTGAGTGAGTTAAGGGAAATCTAGTGTGTGGTATACTACTGTCTCCAGGATTGACTCAGCTAGTTTGCAAGACTTATGATTATGGTATTCTAATGAGTGGGGTCAAGAAATGGTTGGATGGTGATTATGATTGTGATTTGATTGGAATTGGGGAATTGAAGAGTCAGGAAAAAGTATAGTTGATTGAGAAACAATAAAAACAAGGTACATCTTCGGGGTTACTTGGGTCAATATAGGTTATGAAGATGTTTTCTTACCTATTTTAGACGAGGTGTGATCATGAGTACGCTTAAAGAAGGGAGTCTACAGAAAAGGACTAAGTTATATAATAGATTAAGTGATATGACGAAGTTCCGTGATCAGTGACTAGTGAGAAAAACATTCAGGTAACCAACATGTTAAGGCTTATGGGAGTGGCTTGTGTGGTACACAGTTGGGAAATTTCGTAACACTCTTCAATGGATGAGTTAGTGTGGTTTAAGAGAAAGGAATTGTGGAAATTCTTATTATGTGAGGGCTAGAGTTATATTTTCAAGATGAGACCGTATTCGTGGTAGTGTATTATCTTGCAAGTATTATTGACTGGATAGCTTGGGTGAGCACGTTTGGATATTAAGGACTTAGGAGTAGTTGCGTGAGGTTTAGAGCGGTAGTTGTAAGATTTGATACTTTCAGACTTGTTATGGGCATATCAAGGTGTTACAATGGGAGATTTGATGGTTAAAGGGGTATTATATAAGGCTACAGGTTTTGCGTCGAAAGGTTCGGGATCATATTATATTTGCGTATCGAGTAAAGGTTCAGAAACATGAATATTGCAATCATAAGGTATAGTTCTTCGGTACTAAGTTGACAGCTTGGACAAGAATCAGGTTTTGGATTCGAGAGTGACAGACATAATCGGTTTTGTATGAGGAAAAGATTAGATCTTGTCGCCATAGATCTATGGTAGGACTGTATTTCAGAAAGTTAGAGTCAGTTTGAGTGACTATTGGTGGTATTCAGGGGTTGTGCAATCATTCCAGGTCAGAATTGGTCTATTAGAGCTTTATGGACCATGTTTATATATCCAAGAGAACTTATGGGTTCCCAATAAGTCACCTTCACAGATTCGATGAGTTTGATTTCAGATTTGAGGTATGACAGGATTACCGAGCTTTATTAGGGTTTGCGAGTGGACTTGATGATATTTTACTGAGAGCAGCTATTTGGACAGATATAATGGTTTTATCGAATCAGAGAATTCCAGCAAAAGTTGTTCTTTATTTCGGCGATCAGTTGTGAGAGAAACTCGAGTATGGAAATATGGAAATTAGGTCTTTTAGCTAAGTTAGAAAAAGTTTTGACTGATAAGATGAATGGGCAGTGATTTTGGCGTACTTCATGCCGTGGAGGCTTCCGTGTTGTTATATTAGAGATTCCTTGGTTGTCGTCAGCTTTTGTACTCTTCTTTATCGTTCGATGACGAATGATACTTTAATTGGTATCTGATGTAACTACCCAATCTGTCGTTTTGAGAATCGGTGCTCTAGTTTGCTTGTCGTCTATTCCACTAACTCCGTTATAATTATTTTGACTTGCTAGCCGTATTTGAAGTCAAACGGATATCATTTGGTTGACTTTGGGAGAACGTGTCACCTTGTAAATTCTGGCCTTCGATTATTTTGATACTTTGTTTATTGTGGGAAAACGTGCTCTGATTGGCAACTTGAATATTCTGCTAGATTTAGAATATTATTTATGACCTTTGAAAATTGATGGAACTAATTTTAGAGTTCGTTTGGTTGATTTTTGACAACTATATCCGTTTTAATATTTAATATGCCTATTTATGGTGAAAATATGGTCACGGGAAGAAATAAGAAAAGGATCTAAGATTCTTTATTTCTGTTAGCTTCGCTTTGATGTTTATGGTTTGTGGGGATGGGTGACGCCGTTCTTGAGGTGATCGGATGAGAATCGGAGAAAAAAAATCTAAGTTTTGGAATTTTGAAGGCTTAAGTTTGAGAATTTTAATCAAAAGTTGACTTTTGGGTAAACGTGGGCATAATCGAATTTTGAGTTCCTTTAGGTTCGGAATGTGATTTATGACTTAATTGAGTCGTTGGTTTGGTTCCGGAGATGTTAGGGTGTGATTTAGGTGGTTGGTTGAGAAACTAGCTTTTGAGATGATTTGGAGTTGACCATGGTCAAAATCGGGTCAAGACCCGTTTGGATGTTTTGAGAGTTTGAGAAGGTTCGTATAATGATTTTGGACTTGTCCACAAATTTTAGTTAGATTTCGATGAGTTTCAGATGTGTTTGGGTTTTATGGTGTTCGTTTTAAGTTTCGATGTCGTTTTGAGCAAAAGGGTACCATAATGAGCACGACCTTTGTTTTGTGTTTCGATTGAACCGTTAGATCCATATCGTAATTTCGGAGCTATAACAACAAGACTCGTCGCGTTTCACCATGGTATGAGGGAGATATGGCCAATTTTCAAAAGAAATTCACTACTGGATTTCTGGTGTAATTTTCGTAAAAATTACGATTTTATGCCTAACTTCACCCTTAGAAATTCAGCATTCTTTCCAAAACTTGAAAACATCATATCTCTCTCATTTTAAGGCCAAATTAGGGGATTCAAAAGGCTATCTTGGGTGGAATTTCACAAGGATTTTATTGGACTGGTCGAAAGTGAGCTTCGTGATCAATTAGCACTTGATTTGGACCGAAACAGCTGCGGCATTTTCTTTTCTCCACTTGTTCGGGATTTTGTTACATTTCTTACAAGTTTGGGAGTTTCGATTGAGGTGATTTTTTTTGGTGTTGTTCTCGTCTCAACAAGGGAGTAAGTATCTAACCTTTATTTTGGTGTTTCCCTATGATTATTTCCGCTGGTCATCAATTTTTACCGAGTTTGATTCGGTAAAGTTTAGGTTTTGAACCCAAACGCTGAAAAGTGGAAAATTATTGTTTTGAAGATCAAGATGATCGATTTTTGAATGGGTTTTCTTGATCTAGATAAATTAATCTTTGGGTAATCTAATTTTGAAATAAATTTCTAGTTTTTCCCATGCGGGCTCAGGGTTACCTTTTTGGGGTTTCGAATTAAAATATAGCAATATGAGCACTGTCTAACTCGTTTAAACTCGTAGGGCCTATTTTGACTATATTGAACTTGATTTTTCATTGAAATTACAGTTTTGCCGTTATGGATTGGGTTGGATATTTTCTATCCATTTTTGAGTTTTGGGTAGAACTAAGGCAATATGGGTATCCTTAGATTCGTATTCTAACGTAGAATTCATATTTGATAGACGTTAATCGTTCTGAGGCTCTCCGAAGTGGAAAGGCAAGGCTCAACTAGATTTGTTCGTGGCTCCAGCTCAGTAGCGAGGTAGGTTATGGCTTACCTTTCGGTTAGACTTCGGTTAGTGAGGCATATGTAGAAGTTAGTTATTGACGGAGAAAACATGTTAAGCCTTTTGCTATGAAATTGATATGGATATTCTTAGGTTGGTATTATTGATTGACCATGTATGCTCGTTGCCATGATTGTTGAGATTGGGCATGTCGCCCTACTTCCTATGTGGGATATTTTTCTGATTGACATACATGCGCCTCTCCCTCTTGTTATTCCATTGTCATATGAAAGAGGAATGTTGTTATTGAGAATTGAAATGTTGATCCGCACTTATTACTTTTATGTCTCATTTGATACATATTATAATTTATATTATTCTTATACATTGATAGATTGTATGTTGGGAAGGGAAGCGTTCGCCTACTGGGGGGAGTGAGTGGGTGCCCGCACGACTAGTGATTTGGGTCGTGACATGATCGAACCTGTTTTCCACATGAATCCTCTTCATGGATTTTCACAATTGAGTCAATGAATCACAAAGTTCGTAAGTTGTTTATCTTTTCTTTATTTTCTGATGTGTTCATTTATGTCTAGGTGATTGAATGTGTTATCTCTTGTAAATATTTCATTTCCTTTAAGAAATTCACACTTGAAAGGAACATTCCAATGTTAATTAGTTGTTGTATATGATTTAATAGAAGCTAAGTCGATTGACGTTAAGACATTTAAATTTAACTCTTTTCTAAGATCCAAAAAAGTTCTTACCTAAAACAAGTGGTTAATTCAACATTGAATGACGGAATATAATTCAGCTTTCTCAATCTGCAAATTCAAAAAAGACAATTTGCAGCGAGTGGTCCAACTCTTTTGATTAGTTTTAGTATTTATATTTGGTAAATATTTATCTTAACCAATAGTAGAAGTAGTATCACTTATGTTTCAATGGATTGGACATATTTATTTTAAAAATCAGCCACTCCACATTTCATCTTTTTGGTCTCTGCATTTGAGACAATAAATCTGAGCCCGACACCCCTACTATGCATCACTCTCCTAAACAGGGTCAAGATTCTCCACAAACTGAGCTGTTGGAGGAGCCTCATCACCGTACCTGAGGTATTTGGGTATGATTTAAATTTTACATCTTATGATTATGTTTATCAACAAATGATTTAACTTTTACATCTTTTGATTATGTTTATCAACTAATCTTTAATTTAACCTCTCAATATTTTAATTGTTGTATTGCAGGTTTAATCTAGTCCCAGATAATTACATTCGCCATTGACAATATTTTTGATGTAGCATACTCGATGTGGGTGATATCCAACACCTGCTCAAGCACCAAATCTTCAATGAGCTTAAGGTATATTTGAATTTATTATTTTAATTCAATACTATACCTATCTTGATTCATTTCTAATATAAAACATTTATTTGTTTTGCAGAAAAAATGTGCATGGCTTCCCCACCATGACAGGCTACTAACTTTGAAAAGAAAGCAAGGTGTATACTAGCCGACTTATTTTCAGCCTTTCGTAGGAGAGGTACGAAGCCTACGTGATGTCTATCCTATATATGAGAATATCTATGCAGGCACTTCGCCACTTATGATAATTTTAGGCTGTAGAGCGAACTAGGAAGGAAATCTAGAACATCTAAGAGGGATGACTCCTTCAGCACTAGGACAGGTGAACTAGGTTCTAATACAAAGCTTGGGTGATGTTTTTGATTAAAGGCTCTTACATGACAACTAATTCCACGTTTACGGGCGTTGTTAGCATATATAATGTTAATAGAAGTTTGGTATTTTTCTCATAAATCTTAAATACTATTTTTAATTAAATATGTTGGACTATATTTGATTAACTCAATTTATTTCCTTTTGTAGGAAAAACAAATAAGGAAGAAACTAACTCAAGATATGTTATTCAAAGCCATTTAAATGGGCAAGCAGAAAATCGACACAGATCCGGATAGGTGGGTTGTGTCACGCGATGAGGTTACCTATGTAAGCCTCTGTATTAACTTAAAACAATAATTACTATCTTTTACTTCACTTATAATCTAATTTTAGGGTTAATATCAAAGCTCCTCGAAGAAACTCCATTGGAGTTAGTTGGCTATGACCAAGGTGCCAACACAAATTACAGACAAGGATTTTTAGAAGTTTTGGTTGAATGTTGTTCGTGGCCGATGAAAGGGGAGAACATACGACCTTTATGCAGTGGATATTTCACCGCTATCAGTCTAGGTTGCAAGGCATTGTTACTTCCTCAAAGGCCAACAAATGTATAGGGTGACGATGATAGCTATAGAGAAGAAGATCATTGAACTATCTAGCCAACTTAAATTATCAAAGGTCAACTAGAGGTGTGGGGATCAACAATATGAAGGTCTCAAGGTTCAATTAGAAGCTTTGCTAAAGTGGGAAGTTTCTGATCCACCTTTGTGCTAATGATGCTATCCCTGACCTTGGCCTTCACGTGATCGTCTTGTCCATGATTGTTCTGTCACCGCTCGTCCTGTCCACGATCTCATGGATGAGGCTTGTTCTAGTCGTTCAGATGAGGATGTGGTGGCAAACAATGCTTGATTTAACTTAGATACATGTTTAGATTTTTAAATACTTTGTTTAAGTTTTTATGACTTTTACATTTAGATGCCTTATATGACTTTTCTAATTTTTTTATGACTTGTGGTGGGTTTTGATTGATAATTGATGGAGTTTTGGGTTGGACTTCTTGTTGTTTGGATTGGAGAAACTTAGATATAATTGTTTAATGTTGTATGAAATTTTCTGCTATAACTCTCATCAGTTCTCACCATCATCAAACTTATCAGAATTGCAGCAAAATCAATTTCATAAACGGTGGTTGAAAGATTCTAAGTGGGTTTAGAAGAAGGATTAAGAACAACACAAACAAGCATCTACTTTCTTACATCTTATTTGATATAAAAATCCGACCTTTCGAAAACATAGGCTCCATATTTGGCATATTACTATCGATTTCCCGACCCAATTTTTAAGGCTGTGAAGGCACTTACTTCTACCAAGTAAGTAAGCCATCCACAATAGTTTTATACAAATTATTAAGTAAAACATGCGGAATAAATATGCAAGTTATTTAAAGTCTTAAAGAAGTCTCACAAATATATAGAAATATTGAAATAAGTGCTACACTCCCAAAACCTGGTGTCACTATAAGAAGAACTGGTTAAATAGAAGTACAAGTCTGCAGTACAACCCAAAATATTATCTAGACAAGGAAAAAACAGAAGTAAAGATAGAAGAAAAATACAGCACTACAGATGAGTATGTCGCTCACCCCGAATCCTCCGAGTGGCCTTTTCAAAGACTGGTATAGTCTCAAGATCCGCTTGTTCTGGGGTAGAAAGCTACACACTAAAGGTGCAACAAGTGTAGAGTGAGTATGAAAATTAACTTGTACTCAACAGCATCATCGACCAGCCCTAAACTAAAACAGAGACGAGGATTGGTCTTCGAATACTACTTCCACACTTAACTGTTGTTAGTCCATCATAGGTTACAAGCCTAAGTAAGAAGCCTCTAAATCCTCTTGTCCGTCTAAGTAACCAAAATAAGCAAATAATCAGCAACTTAAACAAGGCATTCATCAAGGAAAAAATGAGGCGATATGATATGCAAATACTATGCATTGCAAGGCCTTTCACATCCGGTACACATACATTCAAAATCCAATGAATGGTGGCCCATGGCGACTCGCGAGGTCCAATTACCATCCAGAATCATTTCCGTTCGGATTCCTAGCCTCTTTAGGCTTCCAAATTCTCATACTCAGCCTGTAGACTCATATCACCTGTCTCCAGCCAATTCGGCTCATATCATCAGCATTACTCTGTCCGGAACTGTTTCCCCGTGGGCCCTATATATGTATCCTTAAATATGCCTGAGATACCAAATAAAGCATGAATATGACACGCACAACAATAAGCAATAAAGATTCAATCTTTAGCTCTTTTCCACTTTTAAATGATATTTCCTAAGTGATGAGAACACATAATCACACATAAGACAGGTAATAAGCATAAAACAATAAATAAGGGATCTCGTGTCCCAATCACGAATCACAACAATATAAAATATCAGCTAATGCGCAAAGCATGGCATTCAGATCGGACTCCACAATAGATATTACACAAATACCCATACCATGGCACCGATACCCGATACAAGTGCTCGCCACCTCACAAGTATCAACTCCCCCTTAATTACCCCATTTCTCCCTTTTTATTAGTCCATTTTAAACCAACCACGACGCTTTAAATAAGGTCAAGAAACGTCTCAACTTTCTTGATTTTGGATCTGACGATCACAACAAAGCCTTGCCATTTCATAGAGCTTCTGAATGATACCAATCTACTCAAATACGCATTCTATGTTAGAACATGGGTCTATAGACACCCATATTGCTATATAATAGTTTCGGAACCAAAAAGTCACCCAAAATGGGATTCCAAGCCCCAAAGGGTAAAGCTTGATATTTGACACATAATTAGTCTACCCATGACCAAATGAGTCTACAACAACAACAACAACAAGCCCAGTATGACCAAATGAGTCTAAATACCAAAAATGAACTAAATCCGACATCAACTTGATACTCGAATGAGGAAATCCCCAAATTCAACCTAGGATTCATAAACCCTAACTTCCTCATCCTAAATCATAATTTCCAAGATGAAATTCTATAATAATCCAAGGAAAAATGGTAAAAGGAGATTAGAAACTTACCATGTGAAAAATCTTGCAAAATCCCTCAAAATTCTTCTTAAAGCGAGGTCTCAAGCTTCAAATATGTGAATGAAATGTCTAGGTTCAAAATGGGGAATTTACTTGAATCTGACCAGCGATTTCCACAGAAGCGACGAATTTCTCACACTGGCAAGCCCACTTCTGCGGCCTAAGCCTCATAGGTGCGAGGTCCACTTAAAATGCCTTGGTTCGTAGGTGAGGACCATAACGCGCAGGGACGGCCTCACTCCTGCAGTGCATTTCAAGCAGAAGTGGGCTTAGTCCATCTAAGCTTTTCTCGCACCTGTGGTCCACCTTGCGCAGGTTAGGCCTCGAGCTCGCAGAAGGGAGACACCAGAAACCAGCAAACCCAAAGTAGCCTCCTCAACCGAACGATGCCTCTATTAAACCTTTACTGAAGCTATCTCTTTTGACCTCAACTTTCAAACCTGCCTGTCCAAAATGGTAACTGGCTCTTCCTCAAAAGCCAAATTCTGTTCAAGCAACATTGAATCCCATTGAACTACATGAGAATGATCAGAATGATACTTCTTGAGCATAGAAACATGAAAAATAGGCTGAATACCCAACAAACAGGGAGGCAATGCCAACTCATAGGCTAACTCACCAATACGCTGAACGATCTCAAAAGGACCAATATACCTAGGGCCCAACTTGCCCTTCTTTCCAAATCTTATTGCACCTTTCATGGGTGAAACCTTCAACAATACCTGCTCAACAACCACGAATTCCATGTAAAGAACCTTCCGATTCACATAGCTATTTTGCCTACTATGAGCTGTGACAAGTCTCTCCTTAATCAACTTGACCTTGTCCAAAGAATCTTGCAACAAGTCTGTACCCTAAGGCCAAACATCAAATGCATCAAACCAACCAACAGGAGATCGACATTTCCTACCATACAACGCCTTGAATGGTGCCATCTTAATGCTCGAACTGTTACTATTGTTGTAAGCAAACTCCGCCAAAGGCAAGAACTGATCCCAGTGACCCAATGACCACCAAAATCAATCACACAGGCTTGTAACATATTCTCAAGGACCTGAAGTATTACACCTCGGAAAATTTTCTGTTGGTACGCAAGTGGATAAACTAGTGATGAATATGAGTGCACGATGTCCATGAGCAAGAAACGACGTTTGATGACCTTAGGCGAGATTTCGAAAGTATCCGATGTAAGACGAGGAAGTTGGCTAAGTTAAGATGAGATACAAGGTGAGCAATGCATGTGCATGGACGGAGGTGATTAAAATGAGAAGTCTAAGAAATATGGGAAGTTGCAGAATTGCAACTGCCCAGTGGTCGTATATTGCAAAATTCAGACCGTAAAGTGCAATACGGTCCATAAACTGGCAGTCGTAAACTGCCATGCAAAAGCTTCAGCTTTCTGCCCAGTGGTCGTAAAGTGCAAATACGAACCGTAAACTGGTATAAGGTCCGTAAACTGGCATGCCAAACTTCAACTTTCTGCCAGCCGAGGAAATGGTTAAATACGACCAGGTGGACGGACCGTAAAGTGATTTACGGCCCGTAAACCATGGTCGTAAACCACCATGAAGGCAGCCTAGCTTCTGGTTCTGGAAATGGTTAATTACGCCTATGGAGGACGAGCCGTATAGTGGAATACGGGCCGTAAACCTCCATGGATGACCACTATTCACCCAGCACAGATTTTTCAATTCATTAAATATGAGGATCAAGACTTGTCTTATTTCATTACAACATTACACCACTTCTCTCTAAAACTTCTCTCTACATTTATTATATGAGTTTTCAAGGATTATAAGCCATCAATAACATTAAGACAAGTAAATCAAGGATAAGGGAATCATCAAGGATTATCCAAGTCAAGACATCCAAATGGAGAAAAACTAGGGTTTTGCTCAAAGAGGAGTATTATCAACCAAAGCTTGTTCCTACAACTTCTAAGGTAAGATTCATGATGTTTACAAGATGTTTAAGGTATTGGAGAATTAAAATACATGGATTGTAGAAAATGTGGTCAACTAGGTCATGAATGGTGAATAGTGACATTTTGAGGAATAGTTGGAATTGAATTATGAATGTTGTTGTGTTACGATATGAATGTATTATAAATGGTACTAAGATCATGAACTCGACACGTTAGACGAATGGACGAAGTTGGAGGTCATGACCATAAATATGGGAGAATTAGAAGCAAATTGAGAAATCTAGATAATGTGGGTGATGTGAATGACTAATGGCCATTGTTATGATATTAATGAAGGTATAGACGCTAGCATTGGAAGGGAACGTGCAAGTGTAGAATAGTTCGACGGAAAGGTATGTAAGGCTAACCCTTCTTTCATAAGGCATGGTTCTTGGCCAAATTCCTAATTCCTCTATATGAGTATGTTGTCTTCACATGGTTGACATTCCGAGCTCATAAGCTCATGACCCTTGATATGTACTATGATTATACTATGTTCGTCGTATGACGAGTAAGTCTATAATGTAGATGTAACGATAATGATGAGGATAGTAACGATGATGAGAGTAAAATGAGATTAGAGATGCTTACGAGCTATGATATATGTATATGTATGCCTATGAAGGGCTATGATAAGACCCCGAGCTTATGATGCCGGGTAAGACTATATGTATATGACTATGTATAAAGTATGTATACGATTACGAAACGCGCGCACACCTCTGCAGATGGTACGGATAACCCTGACGCCTTGGTAGGGCCAGGTATGTATGATCTTGAGCCTTGGTCGGCCAAGTATGTATGACACACCGATCCTACGAGGTTGGATATGCTACGTAAATACTATGTATATGATATGACCATGTATATAATATGAATATGAGTGTGATAAGACTTAGTAAGGGCATGTATACGAATATGAACACAAAGTGGTATGGCTATTATTATGGGATACGAACGACGATGTATGCAAGTAAGCGACATGATGATGTTGATATTACTGTCTCCCCTCCTATGCTATTTCATATGATATCTATTATGCTTCTATATTGATGTTGATCATGCTTTACATACTCAGTACATTCTTCGTACTGACGTCCTTTTGTCTGTGGGCGCTGCGTCATGCCCGCAGGTGCACAGGGAGACAGACTTGATCCATAGCTGCTTATTCAGAGATTGCATAGCAGAGCTCCATTTCTTTCGGAGTCGTAGCTTTTGGGTACTTATTCTTTTGTGTATATAATTATGGGCATAGCGGGGTCCTGTCCCGCTCATACGATATGTCATACTCTTAGAGGCTCGTAGTCATGTGTATGTGGGTAGAGATGTTCGGCCATGTCGGCCCATGTTTTGTATATCTTTTGTTAGCCAGGTCGGCCTTGTACTTATGATGTGGCATAGATGCCTATGATATGTTAAATGATGATGGTCGTCTAATGGGATCAATATGATTAACGATAAGAAAAGCATGAATTGACTTATAGTTCACCTAGATGTTATGTTATGTACGATAAGGGGGTGCCCGGGTGCTCGTCGCGGCCCCCTAGCCGGGTCGTGATATGAAGAGTCCACTCGGACTGACCATCATCTTGAGGGTGAAATGCTATACTAAGATCCGCCCGAGTATCTAACTCATTCAGCATGGATCGCCCGAATGAGAAGTCAACTGAGTGCCTCGATAACACATTATAAAAATAGGCACCCTATACAAACGAACTATCTCCCAGACATAGATTCTTTCCAACTTCTATGAATTGTAAATAGTTTGAACCGGTACAAAATGAGCTGACTTAGTCAAACTGTCCACAAAGACCCAAATAACATCCAATTTCCCCAAAGTCCATGTCAACCCTACTATGAAGTCCATAACAATCTACTCGTATTTCAACTCAGGTATAGGCATCCTCTGAATAATTCCACTTGGCTTATGGTGCTCCTATTTCACTTGTTGACAATTCAAACACCAAGACACAAATCTCACAATGTCGCTCTTCATACTGCACCACCAATAATGCTGTCTCGTAATAGAGTATCTTGAGCTCTGAGCCTCCTCCATAATCGATCTAGTCAAATCTCCCACTTGGGGAACACATATGCGACCCTTGATCCCCAAACTCCTGCATCATCAAGAATTGCCTCCCTTGCCTTCCCCTTCAACACATTGTCCCGAATCTTACACAACTTTGCATCATCAAATTTTTTGGCTTTAATCTTCTCCAATAAAGAAGATCGTGCCTCCACACAACCTAGAACCTTGTCAGGTTTGAAATATCAAGTCTCGCCATACTATTTTCCAATGACAAAACATCCATAGCCAAAGGTCGCTCCCCTATTTGTAACGATGTTAGGCTACTCATACTCACTACCTTTTGACTCAAGGCATCCGCCACTATATTAGCCTTGCCCAAATGATTACGAATTGTCATATCATAATAGCATCTCCGTTGCCCCACCTTACTAGGGTGTGATGGGCACCCGACCCTTACTTAGGGCCGAGCGAACCCTCAGACTACTGCTGCACATAAAGTCACATCAAACGTTTTAAGTTAAATAAAATAAAATACATAGTAAAATTTTTTTTTTGAAATATTCTTTCTCAAGGTTTCAAAGCCGAACCAATCTATAATCACACAGAATTCAGAACATAACACAGACAGACATATCGGCTGACGAAGCCGCATACAGACTGACAACCAATACCCACGACACTGTCTGCAAAGTCTCTAACATAAGTCCAGAAGTCATAACATACAAACTCTGACTCGGCAGCATTCCAGGAGCAAATGGAGCTTGCCAACTCCGCTGGATCATCTTCTGTAATAACTTCAGCTCGTTTGGGAGTACCTGCGCGGCATGAAACGCAGCCCCCTAAGAACAGGGGGTCAGTACGAAAAATGTACCGAGTATGTAAAGCGAAAATGTAACAAATATAACCATAATCCGAACCAGAAGTACAGAAATATTGTGGACAGAATCGAACCCGAATCCGAAATAGAAATACAGAGTCTAGCTGGCAGAATCATCGTACGGATCAGGGGCACAGAATGTGACTGACATAATCATAATTAGAGCCAGAGGTACAGAAATGTAACAGACGGAATCATGGTCCGGATCAGACATACAGAAGTGACGCAGACAAAATCATTTTCCGAATCTGATTTCCAGAAGTGTAACAGACAGAATCGTAACCCAATCCGACAGACAGAAGTGTAACGGACAGAATCATAATCCAATCGGACAGACAGAAGTGTAACGGACAGAATCATAATCCAAGCGGACAGACAGAAGTGTAACGGACAGAATCATAAACCAATCGGACAGACGGAATCATGCATGCAGAGTCATACAGAGTCATATGCTTATACAGATGCAGATAGCATATACATACATACATATATCAGATCCCGGCCCTCTCATGAGGGACGCGGTAACAGAACCCGACCCTCTTAGTACGGGACGCGGTGGACAAACAGATCAGATCATATGCCATCCTGGCCGCCATCCCCATACATCACATAATCAGATTACATACAGATGTAAACAGATCCCGGCCCGCACACCGAGGGACGCGGTGAACAATGCAGTGGAATGTGCACGATAACAGAACCTGGCCCGGGCGCAGTGAAGGAAGCATTGAGGCGTCCACGAACAGCTTAATGAGAAACCACATACACACAGATCATCATACAGACTCAATGGAACTGAAGTAGGCCAAACGGCGGGTCAAATCAAAGTATTCGGACAATATTCATAACATACGCATATATGGCACTTCGGACGGCACGACAGATTTTACCAGAATAAGATCTCCAGAAACGTTCCAGATGTCAAAATCATTTATAAGACTTATAAATATAGTCATAACACTTTTCATATAATGAACAGAATAATAGCCCAGATGTTGCCTGTGAAGATTGGACAGAAACAAGGCAATTAAAGTCATACAAAAAGTATCGGAGCTTTGTGGGCCCACCTCGGACCAACTCGAGATGGCGTACATAAATTACAGGTAATAGACCTTATGAGGTCGTCCTTGATCGTTTTTAGGCATTCCGACTCCATTTAGGAAGTTGCATACATATAGTTTACTTTATAAGCAAATTATAAGAAAACTAGTTCAATTGCATTGAATGAATAGTGCCCAAAATCAAACTCGATTTTCTACGAACACAATAATCCCCGAGGCTCAAATTCAAGTCTAGTACACCTAGGACATGCCAAGAGAAGGAAAAGGACAACTTTACATACCTTGGTTGCGCCTTACGCTCGCTCAAATTCGATTCCCGTTTCGTCCAAAATCTGCAAATGGTCACTTTTACCAATTGTCATATTCAAGCCTTAAGAATCCGATCTTAACCACATACGTGCCTACCGAAATTTCGGCAGCATTTCCTTTATAAATTCAACATTCTCAAAAGTCTAATTTAGCCAAAACAATCAACAACCCAACAACAACATCATCAACAACAACAATCACAATATAACACAATATAATGAAACTAGCCTTCTTTCCGACATAACGCAATATCTTTCATTCCGACCTCACACTTCCAAACCAATCTCAATATTTTCATATTCACCATTAATCCTGATCATTACAACGCAATTTGGAAGCATTTCATATCCTTTCTACAAAATATTCACAAGGTATACCAAATATACAAACTTTCTACTAAAGTCATAATTCATCCAAGGTCTCCAATCTTTAACAAACATTTCCATAACTTGTTTCTATCTTCCAACTTCATCAACAATCATTATCATTTACACCTTAACGACTTCCATTTCCATATTTACATAAATTATAATAAAGTTGCATACCTTCCTACAACAACTTAACAACAAATGTTCCATAACAACAAGAACCATTATTCTTCCATTCACTTCACAACAACACAATTATCATACTAAAGGAATTTAATTCATCTTCCACTATCAACACAATACCACACGGACACACACCTATATTTTCAATTTCAACCAAATTCATTCCACTTTCATTTCCAATATAAATTTCACCATAACCATAACTAGGATACAACATAAAATTCAACTCATATTACTTATACATCAAGGTATCCACGGCTACACATACATACATATAAATACCATGCAATCTTCCATATTCTTATGAATTTTAACTCTTTCTACCTCCTACAACATAAACCAAACCTTCATAACACATAAAAAGGGATTAAATCTTTCCCTTTCTCTTCAACTCCTTCACTTGCCCAAAGTGCGAAAACGATGAAACGGATGAACCATCTTCCGAAATAATTATACCACGTTGTAGAGGGTACTTGAATTGGTAGGAATACTACAAGAAAACAATTTTTGGAACAAGATTTAAGTTACCCAAATTTCCATGGTCTTGGCCGAAATGGCCTTGCTTTTGTTCTTGCATCCTTGGCTTGTATTTCCTTTCTTGAAATGTCTTGAAGCTTCTATGACTTAATCACCCTTTTATGTAATTAACACAAGGAAAATTTCCATAGGCTTGGGCCTACTATGGCCGGCCAAGCTCCCTCCATTTGGGCCTTTTTCTATATTTTTTTTAGCCCAATTAATGTAGTCCGTATTTTGAAATTCCCGAAACTAATTTCCAAAATTCCAATTTTGTCCTTGCCCTTCTTCCGTATTTCCACACCAATATTTTTCATGAACAACACACACATGTGTGAATTCAATTCAACATATGGCTTTATTCCTTACAAATCAAGATCATTTCGAATTTTCCCGAACATGCGAAAGTGCAGGATATAACATCTAACTCGGCCAATTTATCAACAACAAACCCGAGAATGCAACTCGGCCAAATTGTCAATAACAATACCAACAATCATATCTTCCAACTTCGACAATTGTTCCAAAATACATTCTAACATTAACAATTCTTTTTACACAATCCGAAGGCATTCCATTTTATTCAACTCAATCATATTAAATCAAGCCAATACCAATGATCTCACATTCAAGTACTCGCCCAAGACCTTACAAGCAAAATTCTAGAATACTTCAAACAATTCACATAATATTCCAAACAACCCAATCGACATACTACTTCACCCGAAACCTTCCAAATTCCACAAGAACACTAACAACATATTTCCTTTTTTCCAAATTCATAAACTACATCAACAATCTATACTTTTAGCAACATCATTCATTCTTATAATCATAAGAAACCATAATAATATCACATTAACTTCTTCCATAATCCACAAACGATTACAACTTCATTTCAACCCATTAAATCCTTATTTTACATCATAGAATCTACAACTACAATAATCAATATACTAAATAAAATCACTTCATCATATCTACACAACACACTCTATATTCGACCAAGCACCATACACACATATTTCATGAATTTCATCCATTTCTACATACTATAACACTTCACAAATCATCTACAACACATGAAAGGAGGGGTGAAACCTTACCTTTATTCTTTGGCTCCTCTTATTCGGATAGAGCTTCCATCTTGCACCATGAGTACTTTGCTTGTTCCAACAACCACTCCATGTTAATTAGGACCTTCAAATTAGTTGGATTACTAGAAGAAAATATTTTTTCTTGATCAATTTCATGGACTCAAATTTTGGCCATGGTGGCCGAATGGTCTCTTATGTTTTATTCTTGAAATTTCTTGAATGGTAATGATGAATAATGGTCTTACTTTGGTCATCTATCTCTCTATATATATATTTCCTTCCAATACCAAGTGAACACATGGCCTTTTCTTGAAGATTCTTAAACATTAAAATAAAAGACGACTAATTATTTTATTTTTGTCGTCACCCTTCAATGTATATATATATATATATATATATATATATATATATATACATATGTCACACGGCCAAGGGGTTCTCCAAGAGCTCTCTTGAACTTTTTGTGAAATTTCCATTTTGCCCCTGGCCTTCCACAATATTACCATGAACCATTTTGCGAATTTTCCTTTTTACCCTTAGCCTTTCTCCATATTTCCATACTAATAATATTCATAAATAATATTCATAACAACTTGTACATTAAAATAATTTTTTTGAAAATGGTCTTACCCTTAACTTGCCACGACTATCTCGAAATATCCGAACGTACAAAATATGGGCTATAACATCCTCCCCCCCTTTAGAACATTCGTCCTCGAATGTTCAACTGACCTCATGGGGTGTCATAATACCTCGGGAGGGTCCTTTTCATAGTTTTCCTTTTTCTTCATGCCCATTCTTTATCTTTGATTTCTTTGTACTGGGGCTCGTTTGGTCCATCGTGATTCCTTGTTGACTCTCCGGTGTGGATTCTTTACAAGTATGATCGAGCAGTGCTTCACGCCGATGATTCATATACTTTCATAGCGTATATTCTCATATTCCGTATAATTGATGGTCTCCGAACTATTTTCTAGTATCCGATAAACTCTTTTGTTTCATTCATAGGCACAGCGTTCTTTCTTTCTTTCAAAAGTTTCCCCGACTACCAATTGTTGATATTTTCGTTATAATAGTCGTTCTCGTCCGAAACATCTTTTGAATCTTATCGTTTTTCTCCATTATCCTTCGTGGACTTAGCTTGTAGTCTTTTCCTTGCTCTTTTTATTACTCTTCAAAACATGTCACTGCGTACTTAAGTACGGCGCCAATTTTCCCGATGTGAGGGATTCGAATTGTAGCATCGACATAGCATAATTCATGTTGGCGTGAAGCATTTTCTTAAGGTGTCTTCTATACTTTCCCTTCATGTCGGCTTCTACTTCTTTCAGATATCCTTTTAAGTCCAATATAATATGTTCTCCCCCCCCCCCCCCTTTTAAAGGGGCTCCTTGTATGCCAACAGTATTCGAGTACCTTCGTCTACGATAATTACCTTATTCCCCGTCTTTCTTTCCAACTCCATGCATAACATATCGAAACTTCTTACTATAAGTTTTCCTTTCATTTTCTGTCTATATCATCATTCTGGTCAACATTCCCATATCTTTCCATCCATTATTAGTCCTGTCACTCATTTAACTCACTTACTCGTAATCCCCCTTAACTACGCGTTTGCGTTGTAGCTGTGTGTCCATATTTCTCAAGCGTTCCGCTACTTTTGTTCTTAGCACAGAATCTTTGCAATTTTCACTATCTTTATCCTTATTCATTGAGTCTTTAACTATATTTATGATGCTATAACCAAGCGGTCTCCTATGCCTGTCCCTTTCACTTCATTCTATTTCCGCTAAGATCAAATCCTTCAGACCTCGCACGAGTTCTCACTCCCTATCATCAATTTCCCAATCAGTAGTGTCGTCCCATCATTCCTGTTCTTTTCTTGATGCGTAACCGAGTTCCTATCGCTAACTCGTGAAGGTATCTTCCTTCTTACGCTTATGGTTAGAGGTTTCCAATTACCCTGCGCCTAAACGCTCTCCCCTTCCTTCGACCAATCCTTTTGTATATCTTTCCTACTTTCATCCTTAACCCTCTTGGGTTTCTTCCTCCTCGAACACTTTTCTTTTCTTGTTATTTACTGTATGGGTGTTGAAGTTCGTAAAATATTCCTTTTAACGCACAAATCCATCCTATTCTTAAGTCACCCTCTCAGGAAAGCTCTTCCATGTCCGAGGCAACCACATTAATATGGGTACACATTTTATTCCCTTACATATCTTTCAAGGACCTAAATCTCCTAGCATCGTCGCAATGCCTAATCATTCTTTTCTTGCTCCACATCCCTCGTCATAGTCACTATTCCTTTAGCCCCGCTTATTGATGTTGGTTCTCGAACCTTACACATTCCTCTTTTGTTCTATATTACCACTCTTTATCCCTTTTTGCATGCCTACCTTGAGTCCTTACCCAAATAGTCTTGCACTTTGCCGGTAATTTCTCTCGGGGGTTTCTCTCACTAAGGTTTTCTTAACTTTCATGTTTTCCCGACATCTGATCTCCTTGCCTTCCATTTACTCACACTCTTTCTTCTCCAAATATGGTTGTATTAAAATTTCCCAATCTTAACCTGTAGTGAAAATGATAGCAGCTTATCTTATAACACTTGTACCATATCTTTTCTTGTTACTTGAACTCCGGTACCATTACTTGATTAATGCCTTCTTTACCGTAGCGCCGGTTGCTGGAATTCACATCACATGCCCATTCATACATTCACATGTGGGGTATCGCACGCATTCATATATATACATAATTCCATGTTCACCTTTCACCTGTGAGTATGGTTACCTTTTATCCCAGATTTCCAGATTCCCGATGGTGGGGAACATACCTCCGTCTCCATTACTTGCAAGTACTCAGGTATCAGTTTGTTCAGAACCCCACTCACCATCCTTACATAATAATCTACAGCAAAACCGATTGTCGACTTTCTCTGAATCTTAAAACACACCTTGCTCTTACTAAACCTCGGATGCTATCCATCTTAATCCCTTTGGGCTGCTAATTGTCTTTCCCACATTGATTTTTCACGCCATGCCAAGTCCGTAATCCTTCTGAGACAACACATCTTATTGTTTATTTACTATATTTTCTTTTCATACTTCTTTCTGTTAAGCGTACCCAACAATGCTGGCAGAATCTCCTTTATCATTCTTATTATTCAAAACTTGCACACAGCAATTACAAACAATGCCTCACAGGACATATGTATATATACAACATTTTCCAGCCACCCAGAGCTTCCAATTCCAGATAACAGAACTAATACGTCAATACTTACCATTGTGACTTTCTATAGCATCACTTACCTCCTTCCATCGTATGTAAGGCTTATATAAGGAATTTCATTTCCCTATGACTTGGCGCTATCGCACGATCTATGACAGAAAGAAGGTCAACAATCCCTAGATGCCCTGTAGCCTCCTGTTTATAAATGTGGCGCGCTTCACATCATAAACAAGACTCTACCGGACACGACTTTGCAGACAAACCTGCTCTGATACCACTTTGTCACACCCTAATCTCCCTAGGGTGTGATGGGCACCCGACCCTATATTCGGAGCCGAGCGAACCCACAGACTCTTATTACATACCTAATCTCTTCGGACTCTAAAATCAAATAAAAGTAAAATATGAAGTAAGCTTTCAAAATCTTTCTTCTATCGTTCTCAAATCAAACAAAATCTGTGATCATATGAAATTCATATCATAACACAAATGGCACATCGGCTGATGGAGCCGCTCACAGAACTGACATTCTATACCCACGACTCTGTCTGCAAAGTCTCTAACATTAATCAGACATCATAGCACACATACTCTGACTCGACAGCACTCCAGGAACAAGTGGAGCTTGCCAACTCCGCTGGAACATCTTCTATAATAGTTTTACCTCATCTGGGTGTACCTGCGCGACATGAAACGCAGCCCCCGAAGAAAGGGGGTCGGTACGGAATATGTACTGAGTATGTAAGACATGAAAAGTGAAATAAGGCAATAATGGAAAGAAAGACACCAATACGAAACGTCATAACCAAGCTGTCAAGTATAAAGAGAATAAGCCAAACTGTCTTACTCTTACTCATCCTCGTACCATATATGCAAAGCGTATAAGCTGCCCGTCCAAATAGGAACGGTGTATAAACTGCCCGTCCATATAGGATCGGTGTGTAAGCCCGCGTCCGGGGTATAAGCTGCCCACTATAGTGGTGTATATAGCTGCCCGCCCATACAGGTGCGGTGTAATACTATCATCATATGTTTAACACAGAACATGCAGGAAGACACAAGGATGACTATACTTTATCGGGGTGACGTAAGGTCGGTAACCCCGAATATATTTTGCAAGACTCGATGGACAAGTATACTTATCGACACCTGAAGGCTCAGAAACAAGTTTCGGGTCAATCCGATTTAGTATAAGGAAGTTATGAGCGTTTGAAGTGCAGAACCTTCTACGAACGTTTCAGAAGCTATTTTTGGAAAATCAAAGCAATAACCATATCAAGTACCTCTCGAATATCGCTATGAATCAAATCAACATAGAACTTTTGGAACCACATACTTGTATCAAGACATGTCAAAATGGTTCTTCGGCAGTCAAAAACATTAGCCGTCCTAGTGGCTCTAAAATAGGAGTTTCTTCGAAATCATACAAATACATCATATGCATGTTTCACAAGGATCATGCCAAAGGAAAGAAAGGGTAATCCTTACATACCAGCTACGCTTAATTGTCTAAGCTCGTTATCGCTAATCTACATTCAAGAAGATTTACATAATCATTAGATTCATCATTACACACACTTGTCTTAGTCTTTCAAATAAATTCACTTATGATCTGCCGAAATTTCGACAGCATCTCCCCTGTAAACACATCATCCCCGAGAATGTAACTCGGCCAATTTATCAACAACAAACCCGAGAATACAAGTCGGCCAAATTATCAATAACAATACCAACAATCATATCTTCTAACTTCGACAATTGTTCCAAAATACATTCTAACATTAATAATTCTTTTTACACAATCCGACGGCATTCCATTTTATTCAACTCAATCATATGAAATCAAGCCAATACCAATGATCGCACATTCAAGTACTTGCCCAAGACCTTACAAGCAAAATTCTAGAATACTTCAAAAAATTCACATAATATTCCAAACAACCCAATCGACATACTACTTCACCCGAAACCTTCCAAATTCCACAAGAACACTAACAACATATTTCCTTTCTTCCAAATTCATAAACTACATCAACAATCTATAGTTTTAGCAACATCATTCATTCTTATAATCATAAGAAACCATACTAATATCACATTAACTTCTTCCATAATCCACAATCGATTACAACTTCATTTCAACCCATTAAATCCTTATTTTACATCATAGAATCTACAACTACAACAATCAATATACTAAATAAAATCACATCATCATATCTACACAACACACTCTATATTCGGCCAAGCACCATACACACATATTTCATGAATTTCATCCATTTCTACATATTATAACACTTCACAAATCATCTACAACACATGAATGGAAGGGTGAAACATTACCTTTATTCTTTGGCTCCTCTTATTCGGATAGAGCTTCCATCTTGCACCATGAGTACTTTGCTTGTTCCAACAACCACTCCATGTTAATTAGGACCTTCAAATTAGTTGGAATACTAGAAGAAAATATTTTTTCTTGATCAATTTCATGGACACAAATTTTGGCCATGGTGGCCGAATGGTCTCTTATGTTTTCTTCTTGAAATTTCTTGAATGGTAAAGATGAATAATGGTCTTACTTTGGTCATTTCTCTCTCTATATATATATCTCCTTCCAATACCAAGTGAACATATGGCCTTTTCTTGAAGATTCTTAAACATTAAAATAAAAGATGACTAATTATTTTATTTTTGTCATCACCCTTCAATGTATATATATATATATATATATATATATATATATATATATATATATATATATATATATATATATATATATATATATATATATACATATGTCACACGGCCAAGGGGTTCTCCAAGAGCTCTCTTGAACTTTTTGTGAATTTCCATTTTGCCCCTAGCCTTCCACAATATTATCATGAACCATTTTGCGAATTTTCCTTTTTACCCTTAGGCTTTCTCCATATTTCCATACTAATAATATTCATAAATAATATTCATAAATAATATTCATAACAACTTGTATATTAAAATATTTTTTTTGAAAATGGTCTTACCCTTAACTTGCCACGACTATCTCGAAATATCCGAACGTACAAAATACGGGCTATAACATATATCCTCCGCCCATACTTCAACTTGTGATAATCGGACCTCAAATTGATCTTGGGAAGACTGATGCACCTTGAAGCTGATCAAACAAATCAACAGTGCAAGGAATGTCATATTTGTTCAACTGTCCATAGTCGATACACATGCATATAGTCCAATCTTTCTTCTTCACAAATAACACTAGAGCACCCCAAGGGAAAATACTAGGTCTAATGAAATCCTTACTAAAAATGTCTTGCACTTGTTATTTCAATTCCTTCAACTCGGATGGTGCCATCCGATATAGCGGAATAGAAATAAGCTTGGTCCCCGACTCCAAATCAATATTCACTATTCGGTGGAACACCTAGTAGATGTGTCGGAAACACCTTGGGAAACTCCCTCACTACTGGTACTAACTCAAATGGAGTAGTATCGACACTCGTATCCTGAACATAGGCTAAACAACCCTTCTCAACCATCCGATGAGCCTTAAGAAATGATACCACTCTCTTTGGTGCATGACTAATAGCACCCTTCCACTCCAACCTAGGAACTCCAGGCATAGCTAAAGTAACTGTCTTGGCATGACAATCCTAAATCTCTTGATAAGGGGACAACCAATTCATACCTAGGATAATATGAAAATCTACAATTTCTAGAATCATCAAATCAGCCCAAGTGTCATACCTCATCAAAGTAACCACACAAGATCGATACACTTGATCCACTAATACAAGATCCCCACCAGGAGTAAAAACTAACAGGGAAATCAAGCGACTCACAAAGCATTTCTATACCAGAAGAAAAATAACAAACAACAACAACAATATGCCCAGTATGACCCCACATAATAGTATGTAGAGCCTAGATCAAATAATACCATAGTCGACCGACAACAAACCAAAATAGTACCTGTAATGACTGCATCAAAATCCTCTACCTCTGGTCTACTTGGAAATGCATAGCACTGAGCACGGCTGTCCTTGGCCTGAGAACCTCCCCGACACTACCATGGCCTATCTGAATAATGCTTCTACCAGAATGAAAATTGCCTCTGCTACTTTATGCACTGCCCCTAGCCGGCTGTGACACTGACCTAGGTGTAAAAATTTGAGAATTCAAGTGTGAGAAAACCTACCTACATCTGGGGCATTCCCTAGCAAAATTCCCTACGTCACAACACTCATAACACCCTCGACATGACATTGGCTATTAAGGATAGCTAGAATAACTTGAATGACCAACTCGACCTCCGAATTGGGAATAAGAACCCTGGGAACCATGCCCCAAACCATGAGCACCAAGACCAAAGAACCAACTGTTGAATTCTGAATCACTTCCTGGACAGGTCTACTGAATCGGGGACGATAACCCCTACCAAAGTGACCCTACCTCCGGATGAGGTACCTCCATAACTGCCACAGTTGCAGAGCTTCTTGCCTGATCTGTCCCCAAACTCCTGATGCCTATGGACTCAACACTCCTAGCGACATCCACCACTGCCTAAAAATCACTTTCAAAAGCTGCCTCATGAGTCGTTCCTAGTCAAAGGGGATAAGATAGCCATATAACAAACTTCCTAGTCCTCTTAGTCTCATTGGGCAGAATAGTCAAGGCATGGAGAGATAAAGAGTGGAACCTCATCTCATACTTGGTCACAAACATCCCATGCCACTCTAGCATATCAAATTGTTGTCGGCTCTCCTCTCCTAAGCTACGAGGAACCCACTTCTCCAGAAACACACGCGTAAGCTCGGCCTAAGTAATTGGCGGTGAGTCAGCTGTCCTAGTCTCAACAGAAACCCTCCACTACAACTACTTGGCAAGGCCAACCATCTAAAATGCTATTAAATCAACACTGTTAGACTCAACAAACCCTAGATTATGCAATCGCTCATGAAAACTAACCAAGAACTCATACGCATCATCATTAGGATGTCCATCATACTATGGTGGCTTCCTCTTCTCAAACTTATCCCACATCTTTTCCTCCTCTATGATCAAAATAGCTTAGGCAACTAGGCAAATAACAACACCTGGAACTGGTAAACCATGAAACTAAGGAACCACAACAACAACTGGTTGTGCCCCTGGGGTCCTATACTCTGAAGTAACCATCAGATCGAGAGTCTGAGCTCCAACTCTTGCCTAAGAACCTTTTGGAGTAGCCGGTAGTATGCCTGCCTGGGCATACCCTAAAAAAGGCTCGAGATATGCATCAAAGTATCCTGAAGAACTGGAGCAGCAATGAATGCCACTAGTGACTGGGCAGGTCCAACCTCGTCTCCCTGAACAAGCTCCTCTTCCGAAGTCTCTTTTTATTTTAGAGTCACATCCTTGGGCATGAGCGATAGTTGGTGCTCGGCCTCTAGCCCTGCCTCGCCCCCCTACCGCGTCTTCTGTCTCTTTCATGAGCAACAGTGGCAGCAGGTAAAGTTGCGGGCTCCTGGTCTCCAACTGCACTAGATCGTGTCCTTATAATCTGTGAGAGTGAAATAAAGAAACTCTTAGAATCCATTAGAATCAAGTATGCACAATAAAGAACGAAAGATTAGAGTTTTCATAAATGTCCTATAGCCTCTCGAAGATAGGTCCAGAGCTGACCATACCGATCCGCAAGGCTCTACTAGACATTGTTTTTGTACTTGTGAGATTAGTTAACCTAAATCTCTGATACCAATTTGCCATGACCCAATTTTTAAGGCCGTGAAGGCACTTACTCCCACCATGTAAGTAAGCCATCCATAATCGTTTCATACAAGTTACTAAGTTCAAGCATGCAGCAGAAACATACAAGTCAGTTAAAGTCTTTAATGAGTCGCATATATATATATATATATATATATATATATATATATATATGGAAATACTAAAAGAAGTACTACATTCCCAAAACCTGGTGTCGCTCATACAAGAACCAGCTAAATAGAACTTCAATTTTAGGATACAACCTGAAATACTGTCTGGAAAAGGAAAAGACATAAGTAAAATAGAAGGAAAATTCGGTGCTAAGGACCAGCATATAGCTCACCCCTAATCCTCCAAGTATCCTTCTCAATAATAGGTGTAGTCACGAGATTCGCTCATGCTAGGGAAAGAATCTGCATAGAAAAAGTGCAATAAGTGTAGAATCAGTACGGGAAATCAACGTTGTACTCAGCAGTATCATCGACTGACCCTACATTAAAATGGTGATGAGGGTTGGTCTTCGAATACTACTTCCACACTTAACTAATGTTATTCCTTCATAAGAATAATCATAATAATCACAGGTTACAAGCCTAAGTGAGAAAACTCTAAATACCCATGCCCATATAAGTAACCATATAAGCAAATGAATACAATTCAATCAACAGCTTAAACAAGATATTAATCAAGGAATCAATGAGAAGATATAATATGCAAATACTATGCAATGCAAGTCGCCACCGATACACACACATTTAAATACTATGAATCATGACCCATGGTGGATTCGCGAGGTCCACATACCACTTGGAATCACTTTCCTTCGGGTTCTTATTCTCTTTAGGCTTTAAAATTATCATACTCATCATGTAAGCGCATATTACCTATCTCTAGCCAATTCGCGTTATATCACCAGCATCACTCTATCCGGAATCATTTCCCCTCGGAGCTTACATATATGCATGAGATACCAGATAAAGCATGAATATGACATGCTCGACAGTAAGCAATAAAAACTCAATCTTTAACTCTTTTCCACTTTTAAACGAGTATTTCCGGAGTGGTGAGAACATATAATCACACATAAGACAAGTAATAAGCATAGAACAATAAATAAGGGATCTCATGTCCCAATCACGAATCACAATAGTCTATGTTAACAGCTAATGCCCAAAACATGTCATTTAGGTTATGGGGGAATTTATATGAATCTTACCAGCGATTTCCGCAGAAACGGACCATTTGTCACACCGGCAGGCCCACTTTTGCGACCTAAGCCTCACAAGTGCGAGGTCTACTTAATGTGCCCAGGTCCACACCTGCAGGCCATAACACTTAGGGACGGCCCCACTCCTACCGCCCATTTCACAAAGAAGTGGGCTCAACCCATCTTAGCACTTCTCGCACCTGCGGCCCACTTGCGCAGGTGCGGCTCCACAAGAGAGGCCCAAAGCTCGCAGGAGCGAGGCACCAGAAACCAACAAACCCAAATCATGTTCAAACTTCGATCCAACACCCGAAACTCTTCCGGAAGCTTTCGGACACAAACCAAATATGCAAACCAGTCCGACAACACACAACGAACTTCCTCGCGCACTCGAATAAACCACATGTGCTCTCCTTGAGCTGACATTGACCGAGATCAAATAAAAAACACTTAAAAGACAACTTCCAACCAAAAGTCCAAATTACCCCCCCCCCCCCCCCAAGTCCATCGAGAACCGAATTAACAACTCAACTAACTCATGCATGATATTTCAGATCTAATGGAATCGACAAACCTTCTAAAAAGACTCATTTATCCCAATGTTGACCAATCCCTTAAGGACTTCCAAAAGGTAAACTTTCTTACTCAAAACTCATCTGAATGCCTTGGGATTCGCTCCACCCATCCTTACAAGTCCAATATACCATAAAAAAACCAGGGAAAGGGTAATTTTGTGGTAAAGGTAAAAAATCACAAAACGACCTTTACAACAGACATCTTGATTTTGCATCTGCATAGACAATTAGCATTCCATCAAATATATGGAGTCAATTCCTCAAATGGTTATCCAAGTTGTAGAAATAGCTCAGTAAAGTAACTTTAGATTTTTTTTGGACAATAAAGTCATCAAAATATGCCCATATTTCTAAAGAGTAAAACCATTCATTTGTAGACATAAGAACCGTGAACCCATTTTTAAATTATAAACACATTATGAATATTTCTAAATTATTTTAAAATGTTAAAAGTATTAATTTGAACAAGAATTTCGAAATATTGCAAAATTCTGCCTATGTATAGCATGAAAGGATACAATTTGAATGGTAGTAGACCTGAGCTCGGTGCTTAACTACAGTGTTTTTACTGATCGTGAATAATTTTCCCTGATATATTAAATTTTCAATTATCAAAAAAAAAATTATTATTTTTATTTTCTTGTTGATGAACTTGTAATCATTGGGATTTATTTAAGCTTTATAGGTTAGTGGGTTACGATTAATGTAAACATTATAAACTTTTAGAAAACATATATACAACTAACTGTAAAAACGAAATTCTTTTACAAAGTAGTTATTCAACATGATATATTTTCTTGAGAAATCTTATAGCATACTTGAAGTTTGAATAATATATTGTTTTATTCTTAAAGCTTGAATATTATGTTGAATATTTCTATTTTATTCTTAAAACATGGAAACTATTAATTGGAACAAGAATTTTGGAGTATCACAAAATGGTGCTAGTTAGTGGGTTTTATAATTTAAAAATAGATTAAGGAGTCTTATGTTTAAAAATGATTTTTTTTACTTTTTAAGAAATATGGACATAGCTTGATGGCCTTATTGTCTAAAAAATTCAAATGTTACTTTAGTGAGCTATTTCTACAACTTGGATTATCATTTGAAGAATTCATTCAAATATATGAGCATTTCACACTTTGTAAGTTGTGTGGGCATATATTCGTCCAACTATTTTGTTTTTGTAACGACCCACTTGTTCGTTTTGATATTTTAGACTTGTTTCCCCGAAAATACCTTACTCATAGTTTCGTCTTGGTATTTAATACTTGCGGGGATGGGTGGCGAAACCCTCAAGTTAATGGGGTGAGTTCGAAATTAGTTTAGCAAAATTGTAAGTTTTTAAGCTAAAAAAATGAATAAGTTTGGCCAAAGTCAAAATC